>NW_005871264.1:669754-726555 GCF_000147115.1 Myotis lucifugus | reverse complement strand
TGGGCAAAAGACCTGCAGCTGAGAGGGGACAGGTTCTGGGTGTCGAGGTCCAGAAGCGTGGAAGGCCTCCTGGGGGAGCAGTGGATCTGAAGCCTGTGTGCTGGTTCAGAGACACACCTGCCTTCCACCTCCCCTGCCCTGCACATAGACGTGCCTGGACTGGGGTGAGGAGGAGGAGGAGGAGAACTAGAGGGAAGGAACACTAAGTGTTTGTTGGCGGCCATGTAAAAAGGACTGTGACCCTCCCCTCCCGCTGAGTCACTCCCTAAGGCAGCAGAAGACGGAGGGTCTGAGAGCAGCCACACAGCCTGGTGGCCGTGACCCAGGCACCAAGATGGTGTCCGTGCAATGGGGCTGAGGAGGTGTCAGAGGACCTCACCCCACAAAGCCCAATACCTCTTTGTGTGAGAGAGAGAAGGTGGCAGGGAGGGAGGGAGAGAGCGAATTGGACTCAAGAGGCCTCAAGGCCCAGATGAGGAGAATATACCAGGGATCAGCATGGACTTGAGCTCTGAGGTGAGGGTCAAGGGCAGCTGGGTGGGGGCCAGCCCAGACAGAAGACTGAGGTCCAGATGTGCTTGACCCTGCTCGGTTCTTTGGCACCTCTGCCTGAGATATAAACTGTCTGACATGGAAGTACAACTCCAGAGAAGGGGATGGGGAACCTAAGTTAAATAATATTTTGTTTTTGTTTTTTCACTTGGCAGAATGGGGGCTGAAGTTGAAGTTAGGTTTGGTTACTAAACAATAAAGAAAGCAACATTTCTTGCATACCTGACTGCGTGGTCTGATTTTGCTGCTGCCTATAAACCAAGAAAAAGTTGTAAAATGAAGTACTAATCTCTAGGGTTTAGGTCAGACCGAGGAGTAGTGCCACTCAGCCAGAAGCTGGCTCATGGCTGGCCAGTGCAGAGGAGGTGGCAGGAGCCTCTCCCACCTCCTGGCAGCACTAAGAATGTCCAACTAATGGTTTAGGCCCTATCACTTGGGGGCCTAAACCTTTAGTCAGACATCCCCCGAGGGCTCCCTGGCTGCCAGAAGGATGTCTGACTGCAAGCTTAGGCCTGATCCCCCGGGGAGTGGGCCTAAGTCAACAGGTGGACATCCCCCAAAGGGTCCTGGACTGCAAATGGCTCAAGCCGGGCTGAGGGACCCCCCCACCCCCCACCCCCCGCACGAGTGCACAAATTTTTGCTATCCCAGAGCAGGCAAGTACGGAGGGCGGCGGGCCCCCAGGTGGGCCTGCTCCTGGGATCGCCAGAGCAGGAAAGTTCCCCACAGGCAGCACCCAGCAGGTCCTGCCCCGGTCTCTGAAGTGATCTGGTGATCCACGAGCAGGAAAGCGCAGCCTGCAGGCAGCACCCCATCCTGGCCACAGCTCAAGGGAGAGAAAAACATGCAGTGGAGGCCAGGAGCCTAAGAGACCAACACAGAGGGGTGCCTGCTCCAAGCCTCCATGGTGTGGCTGGTGGCAGGCCCCCAGCAGACAGACACACACACACACACACACACACACACACACACACGACACGACACCTGCTCCGAGCCTCTGCTGCCAGACTGTGGCCGTCAGTAGGACATCCACTGAGGGCTCCCGGACTGTAAGAAGGGCAGGCTGGGCTGAGGGAACCCCACCCCTCAGTGCACGAATTTCGTGCACCGGGCCTCTAGTCTATAATAATAACAACAATAATAATAAAAGCATAATATACAAATTGATCGAAAGGCTGAACAGCAGAACAACTGTCCAGACACTTTCCAGATGCCAGGCCAGCCTAGGCAGGTGCGATGCGATTAGTTGGGGGTTCCTGTCATTGCCCCACGATTGCCCTGCAGAAGGAGGCCCAGGCTACCCTCTGCAGGGTGATCGATGAGGGGTGGGGGTGGGGGGGCTCTGTGATCAATCACCCCAAAGAGGAATGCCTAGGCCACCCTCTGCACAGCGATGAATTGTGGAGCCCCGGCCAGGTGGGCGGGGCATCCCTCTGCTGGGTGAACAATCGCCCAAAAGAGGGAGGCCCAGGCTACCCAGCTGGCAGCGCTGAGGTGGGTGGCCAGGGCCTCCCTCTGCGGAGCCATCCTGCCGGTGCCCACAGAGGAAAGCCCAGAGCCAGCGACGCTGTGACAGATGTGCAGGGCTGGCCAGCAATCGCCCTGCAGAGGGAGGCCCAGGCCAGCCAAGTGATCACACCCCACACCTATCACCCGCAGAAGGAGGCAACTGGTGGTGGGGGAGGGGGAGGCAGCACCGCACAGATGGCAAGCAGTGGCAGGGCGGGGGCGGGACCCAGCTGCAGGCAGCCGGGGGAAGGAAAGCCCTAATAGGCCCTGATCGCTGGCCAGGCCCAGAGACCCTACCCAAGGGGTCCCAGATTGCGAAAGGGTGCAGGCTAGGCTGAGGTCCCCCCTTGCCCCCCCCAGTGCATGGTGCACCGGGCCCCTAGTCTATATATATATATAAGGCTAATATGCTAAGTGTCCCTCTGACCATCTGACCAGTCACTGTGACACACACTGACCACCAGGAGCAGACGTTCAATGCAGGAGCTGCCATGACACACATTGGCCATTTACAAAGAAACAGCACCGTGGACCTGGTGCTGACAAAGCAACACTTGGCTCCCCGCAAGTGGGACACAGGCCCTGCCATCACCCCAAGTGACAGCCCACCAAATCGTAGCCGACACTGATGAGATCCCATGGCACAAAATGTGGCCCACAGCCCAGCCCAACCCAGCCCAGCCCAGAAACGGTGGCTGTGGGCACTGGGTAATGATGTCACGTAGCAACTCCCAGCTTCCTCTCCCTAGTGACTAGCCTCCTTGGAGTTTCTTCAGCCCAGGAGCATGACTTGCTTTATAGCCAGGTGCAAACATTTTACACTTTAACCAAATTGTGAAGCATTTTCCTGTTCCTCATCTCATTTGATCCTCACACAAGTCCTTGAGTAGGTAAATAGGAAACTCGGTAGAATCCTATTTTCTTTTCATTAGCTGGCAAATGGAGATTTGGAAAGTTTAGAAACTTGACCCAACTGAAAAGAAGTAAGAAATGGTGGAACTTAAAAATGACTTCAGGTTTTCTCACTGCACAGAATATAGTCAAACACTGCTACAGTTAAATATTTTACCCTTTGTTCTCCCTGCGTGATCTACAATAATAATCTGCTTTGTGTTGATATTTACTGCTGTGTTGCTGACAATTACCTGAAAGAGAAGTTGGGGTGCTTCACTGGGCTGGAAAAAGTTTAGCTAAATCAGAAAGCAGGTCTAATTAAGCAAGTTTATCTATATATATAAAGCTCTCTCTGGCACCAATCACGTGTGTGTTTCCATCTGTCATTGTTGATTGTGAATTTTGTTGACACTTCTATTATAGGGAAAGGGCAAGTCACGATATTAAAATATTTCTTCTAATTTCCTTTCAATGTGCACGAATTTGTGCACCAGGCCTCTAGTCCAAATATAAAAACTAACGCAAGTGGTCAGTAGATTGTAGAAAATTCTTTCTCAATCCTTTGGTATGAGAGTCAACAGGAATCAACGATGAGTAATTGTTCTCATGGAGCCACCATAAATCAACTAACCAAAAGAGCCATGAAGCTGAAATATGGCATTCTAGGAAAATAATCACCAGGAGCCCACAGTGGAGTGCCTAAGGCCAAGCAGAGAGAAGCTGGCTTCACAGATGGGTGGCTTTCTGTGGCATTGGCACACATGGCAGGTGTTTCTGATCTCTAGGCAGATGCTGTTTGGTTGTGATTACTTTGTCGTTTTCTATTGTCTGTTGCACATTTTCCAAATAGCAATTTATGATGCTGAATGCTTCCATCCATAACTTGGATACTGATATTCTTGTTACTCAAAACTGTTGGTTTTTAGCTTTTTTTCCAAAGACAATAACTCTGACCTATTAACTGTATCCAATCCATTCTGTACAGCCCCAGGGAAAAACACCATGCCCTTTTTCTGGATATGACTTCTCAGCCATACCTCTCTTATGAATTTGGTCATTCCTAGTACCTATATTTCTATTAGCTCCTTTTGTCTTGGTTTTGAAATTAATTACCATGTAATATGAAATGTCAGCTTAGCCTTATGTACCATAATGATGCTACTATTCAAATGTGACAAAAAATTACTGAAGACCTCTAAACACACACACACACACACACACACACACACACACACTAGAGGCCCAGTGCACGAAATTCGTGCATAGCGGGGGTCCCCCTCAGCTTGGCCTGCACCCTCTCGCAATCTGGGACCGCTGGCTCCTAACTGCTCGCCTGCCTGCCTGCCTGATCATCCCTAACCGCCTCTGCCTGCCAGCCTGATCGCCCCCTAACTGCTCCCCTGCTGGCCTGATCACCCCTACCTGCCCTCACCTGCCCTCCTGGTTGCCTCTAACTGCCCTCCCTGCCAGCCTGATCGCCCCTAACCGCCTCTGCCTTGGCACCCGCCACTGTGGCTTTGTCTGGAAGGACATCTGGAAGATGTCCAGTCTAATTAGCATATTACTCTTTTAATATTAGTATAGATGGAAATCAGGTAAAAATTACTTTTGGACTGCACCTTGTATGATACATTAGAGTAAAACAATAGAAATGCTTGAGATGTATGGTGGATATATTTCATTCTAGGCAGAACAAAGCCCACACGTCAGTATTAAAGGAAAACACTTCAGACATCTTGGTCAAACTGTCTCTAATTACTAATTCTGTGTTAGGCATCTTCTAGATTTTATAGCATTCTACATGATTCATCTATTCAAACATTTATTGAGCAAGTAGGGTAGTAGATGTTCTGAGAGGAACAACACATGTTCTCTAATCTTAGGGAACTTCTGTAAGAGGAGAGAGGACAAAAAATAACTATACAACATAATAGTTGAAAATATGAGAAAATAGAGCTGAGTGAATGATTACTTTGAGCTAACTAAATGGTATCTTGCTTGACCTCTCAGAAGCATTTGACAGTTGATCACACCTTCATGAAACACTTTCATCACCAGAGACCACACCCTCCTGGTTTTCCTCCTACCTCAGCCTCTTTCTCAGTTTTCATTGATTGTTTTGCTCTTCTTAACTCCTAAGTGTGGAACTGTCTCAGGGCTCAGACTTTGGTCCTTTTTTCTAGCTATACTCAATATGTGTGCTCAGTCTATGTCTTTTAACATGGTTCCTATGTTACTTCCAATATTAACTTCTCCCCTGAGCTGCAGACTTATACCCAACCACCTGCTCGACATCTGTCTTAGATGTCTGATAGTTCAAATTGTATTTGGTCAAAGCAGAACTTGACTTTCTGTTCAAACCCATACCTCTCCCACTCTTTTCTATGTTAATAAATTCTATCTAGCCCCCAAAACTGTTTATTTCTAACTAGTTATCTTTAATTCCTCTCTCCTTTCCACATTAGGAAATCCTAATGATTCTACCTTAAAATATTCCCTGAATACATTTACTTCTTACCACTTACACTGTTACCACCTAAGTCTAAGCAACCACGATCTCACCTGAACTACTACAGACAGTAGCCTCTCATCTGGTCTCCCTGCTTCCATTGTTGTTCTCCTTCAGTCTTCAAGTATAGTGTTCTTCTTAAAGCATAAATGGCACCATGTCAGTGCTTTGATCGAAACGTTCCAGTTTCTTTCCATCCCATCCAAAGCAGATCTAAAATCCTTTCTAATTTCTGCTCCATCTGGTTCCTGCTTCTGATCTCATCACTCTCTGCTTTTGCTGTTGTATTATGTTTAAACTAGTGTCCTTGCCCATATTGACCCTTGAATATGCCAAGATCATTCTCCCTCCAGGGACTCTGCACTATATGGCTATGCAATGAACAGTTATTGAATGTTTACAATGTCCCAGGTACTACTCTAAATGGTTTTTAAGTATTAACTTGTTATAGGTGTTGAAGTTCTTGGGTTTCCCAAGATAGAAATTGAGAGAAATCCCCAGAGAAATTTCCAGACAGATTTTATTAAGCTTAAGCTTGAGCACAATGGAGACAGCATAGATGTAAGAAAGATCCTCTGAATTGACTCAGGGACTGGCTCTGCTTGTCTGCTTTTATAAGCTGTGAACAAAGTGTGCTTACAAGAAAAGACAGGCTTTGGGAAAAGAAGGGCTTTTGGAATGTTCCATGTCAGGGTAAGAAAAGTCAGCAGTTAGAAAGGAGGTAAAATTCTGTAATTTTTTTTTAGCAAGGAATGGAGGGATGGTGACATTCTTACAATCAGCTTATCCAGTGTTCCTTCTAGCCACCTTGTCTTAACTTGGCTTTCTGGCCACCTGGTATCTTTCCATTCACAGACTCATTTTCCTCCTAAGAGATTTTGTTCTCCTTATTCTTAAGGGATTGGGGTTGGAGTTCTCTTCTTCTATAACTATTTCCTGCTGAACAAGGGTGCTGTCCCTATACTTGGGAGGAATACTATTCTCTCACTGTCTGATCTAGAAAGGGGTAAGGACATGGGTCTTCCTTCTCTGGGATGGGCTGGAAGCCTTTCATGACCATCAACTTGATATGGAATTGCCACAATCTGAAAGAAATAAACTTCACAAGAAAGTTGAAGAGGCAAGGGCAAAAAAGTCATTTAAAAATTTAAGATAATGACCAGAGTTCACATGTGGGGAAGAAGCTAAGTGCTATTCAGTAGGTTTCCCTTAATGGAGTTCCATATTATTATGACCACCTGACATTTGTAGGCAGATTAGCTATAATTTCACACTGAAGTTGCTAGAGGGCCAAACCATTATAAATAGGGAAGCAGGTTGTTTACCACGACAGTAGAAGTGATTTTTTTCTGAAGATATGGGTAAACAATGCGATTTAACAGCCTTTGAATGTGGGATATATATTATGATGAGTGGCCAGATTATTATGACCACCCCATCAGTACTTCGTTGGACCACCTTTTGCCTTCAATACTGCGGCGATTCTTTTTGGCATTGACTCCATGAGATGTTAAAAGGTGATGCGAGAAATCTGACACCATGCCAGATGAATAACACTGTCCAGTTCTGTGAGATCTGATGGTTGTGGAACCGGCTGCCTGATGGCTCTTTTAACTTAGTCCCACAAATGCTCAATTGGATTGAGATCTGGTGATTGTGGGGGCCACCTAAGCAAGGTAAAGTCTCCCTCATGTTCTTGAAACCACTCCTGCACAATACAAGCACCGTGGCATGGCACATTGTCTTGTTGGAAGAAGCCATCTCCATTGGGATATGCCATCAACATGATAGGATGAACTTGATCAGCAACGATACTTAGGTATGTTGTGCTATTCAGACGTACCACATGAATTAAAGGGCCCAAATCATGCCAGGAAAACATGCCCCAAACCATAACACTTCCCCCACCAGCTTGAAGGGTTGTACTCATGCATGTGGGGTGCACGCTTTCATGCTGTTTCTGCCAAATTCTCACTTTGCCATCTGCATGATGCAACTGGAAACGTGATTCATCGGACCACATGACTTTTTTCCAATGCTTGACTGTCCAATCCTTGTGTTCCTGTGCAAATTGGAGACGTTTTATCTTGGTAACTGCAGACAGCAAAGGTGTTCGAACAGGCCTTCGGCTTTCATATCCCATATGATGCAGTGTACGACTAATTTGCCTACAAATGTCAGGTGGTCATAATAATCTGGCCACTCATGTTCAAATATATCCCACATTCATTCAAAGGCTGTTAAATTGCATTGTTTACCCATATCTTCAGAAAAAAATCACTTCTACTGTCATGGTAAACAACCTGCTTCCCTATTTATAATGGTCTGGCCCTCTAGCAACTTCAGGACAAAATTATAGCTAATTTGCCTACAAATGCCAGGTGGTCATAATAATCTGGACACTCAGTGTAGTTTGAGCAGTGGGGTTATTAAGATTGTGTTTGGCCTGGTTTAGAATCTTATTTGTTCTTTCTTCAGTCTGCCCACTGGTATTTACATACATGCAGCAGGAAATATTTGCCATAGCAAAAACCTCTCCCTGTTCTAGTAGGGGATGGAGATGAGGGGGCAGAAGAGTTAGGAGCAGGGAGGTTTGGGGGACTCTCAGCAAGCAGGATGGAGTGACAAGGGCTGAACTGGGTTGAGGAGGGCCCCAAGAGCCAAATTAGGAGGGGACCAAAAAAAAAGGGTCAAAGGAGGGTGGGCATGAAGTCAGGTTTGAGAG
Source organism: Myotis lucifugus (assembly GCF_000147115.1). Lineage (NCBI taxonomy): Eukaryota > Metazoa > Chordata > Mammalia > Chiroptera > Vespertilionidae > Myotis > Myotis lucifugus. Next base: position 718,366 of record NW_005871264.1, on the reverse strand, counting down.
TGAGGCCACACAGACACAGCAAGATTCTCAGAGCTTTGGGCCCTGGTATAGTTTCACAAACGCCTGAACATAGGGGATCTCCAACTATTTACTGGCATGTTTACAAAAGAGGTCCAGCTGGAGAATAGTATTAAAAGTCAAAGAACCATTCTTAGGCCATTTCTTTCAGTCCCCAGGAGAATACTGGAGCTGGGCCTCATTACAAAAGAAAACTAATTTTTTCCTTTTTAGATGATCCAACTTAAATTGGTTCCAATTAATGAGGATGTGTCCTAGGGGAGAATTTCTTGAGACAATGCTGGGAGCCTTTCCCATGATAGTGGCCAACCGTCAGGGGGCCAAGAGCTGGGTAGAGTGGTCATTAAGGAAATAGGAGCACTCTTGGTCCCAACTGGACTGATACAGAAGACAGCTAGCGAGAGCTGGACAGGAGAGGGAGAAGAGTGAGAGGAGAGAGCCAGAGTGAGGACAAGTAAGGAACCAAAGCCTATGTAGGAAATACCCAGTTTCTCTGACCTCATATCAGGTCTAGATTCAGCTAACCTCTAATCTGCCCCTGATCTGTGTATAGTGACAGTGAATCAGATGCCTAATGAGGCAGACAAAGAGAGGAAAAAGATCTTCCTTGGTAAGCCACATGTTTTGAGTCTGGGTTGAGGTGAACTTGGATTCACAGATATAGCAATGAGAATTCACAGGGACACGGGTCTTAGGAGAGAGTTGACAGAAAAGGTCACAAACTTCAGGGCCCCAAGTCAAAGAAAGAAGACATAAATACTGGGAAGAATTGAAGAGAGATACCCAACAAGTAGCCAGACTGGCACCAAAGTAGGAAGGACAGGTGTGAGGAAGACGAACAATGACTTATCAAACAGTAGGGCAGAGGTCTTGCAGAAGGTTGAAAACCTAAAATGGGTTTGCCATAGATGGTGAGTGATAGGTTTTAGAGTTCTTGCTGCATGGATATTTGCTTCAGGCAGGCAGGAAGGGAGTTGGCTAATGCCAATCTATCCTGTTCCATGACCCACTTATCCTTTCAGGGGAGTCTTCAAGCTGCCAGTGCCCTATAGGCATATATATATATATATATATATATACACACACACACACACACACACACACACACACACACACATACACACACACTAGAGGCCCTGTGCATGAAATTCATGCATGGGTAGGGTCCCTAGGCCTGGCCAGCGATCAGGGCCAATCCAGCAGTCTGGGACCCCTTAGGGGATGACCACCTGCTGGCTTAGGCCTGCTCCCCGGGGGATTGGGCCTAAGCTGGCAATCAGACATCCCTCTGGCAGCCCGGCAGCCCTCGGGGGATGTCCACTTGCCAATGGGGAGCAGACCTAAGCTGCAGTCAGACATCCTTAGCACTGCTGAGGAGGCGGGAGAGGCTCCCACCACCACCACTGTACTGGCAGCCATCAGCCTGGCTTGTGGCTGAGCAGAGGTCCTCCATGTGGGAGCGCACTGACCACCAGAGGGCAGCTCCTGCATTGAGTGTCTGCCCCCTGGTGGTCAGTGTGTGTCATAGTGACCAGTCATTCCCAGTCTTTCTGCTGTTAGGGTCAGTTTGCATATTACCCTTTTACTATATAGGATAGAGGCCTGGTGCACGGGTGGGGGCGGCTGGTTTGCCCTGAAGGGTGTCCCGGATCAGGGTGGGGGTCCCGCTTGGGTGCCTGGCCAGCCTGGGTAAGGGGCTGATGGCTGTTTGCAGCTGGTCACACCCCCTTCAGGGTGGGGGTCCCCACTGGGGTGCCTGGCCAGCCTGGATGAGGGGATGATGGCTGTTTGCAGGCTGGCCACACCCCCTTCAGGGTGGGGGTCCCCACTGGGGTACCTGGCCAGTCTGGGTGAGGGGTTGAGGGCCGTTTTCAGGCTGGCCTGTGACTGAAGCTCCCAGCCTCTCCTTTTTTTCTTTTTTTTTTTTTATTCTGGGATGTATTTACCTTCTATAACTGAAACTCTGTTGCCATCACTGGCGCTCTACGCTCTGAGGCCGTGGTTGGCTGAAAGCAGGTATCTGGGATTTGTTTAGCTTCTATAATTGAAACATTGTTGCTTCCGGAGCTCAGAGCCGGGCCGCGGCAGGCGGGGAACCTTGGCTTCCTCCATCACTAGAGCAAGCAAACCTCCTGCTCGCTTCAGCTGCATGGCTGCTGGCCGCCATCTTTGTTGGCAGTTAATTTGCATATCTCACTGATTACCCAATGGGAAGCATAGCGGAGGTACAGTTAATTACCCTTTTGGTCTTTTATTATAGGATAATATTTTTATTGATTTCATAGAGGAAGGGAGAGGGAGAGAGAGATAGAAACATCAATGCTGAGAGAGAATCATTGATTGGCTGCCTCCTGCACACCCCCTACTGGGGATCAAGCCTGCAACCTGGGCATGTGCCCTTGGCTGGATTTGAACCTGGAACCATTCAGTCTGCAGGCAGAGGCTCTATCCACTGAGCCAAACCGACCAGGGCCCTATAGGCTTTTAACTGCTCCACTGGTTTCCACAAAACTGAGGCAAAGTTTCTCTAAGAGACTTACTGAACACAAAACAGAAACAAAACACAAAACAATTTCTGCAATGGGACTCAAACCCAATTTCAGGGACTTTAACCCTAGATACCCTGGGTGGGACAGAGGGAAGCAATCCTTCTGCCCACTAGTCAGTCACTCCAGGCCAGTGCAACTGCAGTGGTTTGAGCCCACTTTCAGGGACACAAGGGAAAGACAGAGACAAACAGAATGTGATAGAGTACAGAATCTGTCCAGGAAGGAGGAAGGAGCAGGAGGGTTGGAGGCAGACTCACCAGTCATAATGATGCTAAATCAGAGGTTCAGGCACTGCTCCTCAGACACCATGAGTCTGACTTGTCTTCTTCCTACCTTGTCTCTCTGCTATGAGAACACAAGGGGTCCCATCTGAGGTGCCACAAAATGTTATCAGTATTGGGGTTCTTGGGTTCCCCAAGATAGAAATTGAGAGGAAATCCCAGAGAAATTGTCAGACAGGTTTTATTAGGTTTATTCTCAAGCACAGGGAGATAGCACAGAGGAAAGGAAAGTCCTTTGAACTGACTTGGGGCTGGCTCTGCTTGGCTATTTTTATTTTTTATTATTTTTAAAATTTTAAAAATATGTTTTTATTGATTTTAGAGAGGGAGAGAGAGATAGAAACATCAATGGTGAGAATCATTGATCAGCTGTCCCCCACTGGGGATTGAACCTGCAACCTGGGCATGTGTCCTGACTAGGAATCAACTGTGACCTCCTGGCAGGTAGTTGTGTCCTAGGCTGGTATCTTTTTTTACAAAGGTCTATCTTTGCCTTAACTGAGCCTGTCTATTATCTTTTTGCATCCATGATAACATACCTATGGAATGTCAGAGTAATTTCCTTTTTCCAGACCCTTCAGGGCACAATCTCCCACCAGAGTAGGAGACCACAGGGCCTCTCATTGTTATTGTTATTGTGGTAATTGTTAACATAAGTATCCTGTACCCACCTATGTAAAAGAAGTATGTGTCTATTCCTTTTACTTTTTATCCAATCCCAGAGACCACCCTCCCCCCCCCCCATTGCTTTCTCCTGCCTCCCTAATCTATCATTAACGAATTTCATGTAATCCCCTAGCACAGTGGTCGGCAAACTCATTAGTCTACAGAGCCAAATATCAACAGTACAACGATTGAAATTTCTTTTGAGAGCCAAATTTTTTAAACTTAAACTATATAGGTAGGTACATGGTTATTAACTTAATTAGGGTACTCCTAAACTGGCCTTTGCTAAAAATGTCCTCAATCTGATTGAGGTATGTTCGCTGAGGTCGACCCCTTCCAACTCTCCCATCCACACTTCCAACTCTCCCATCCACACTCGTCTTGTATACTTGTTTCGTCTATCTCCTTTCATTCATCCTCTCTATATGTCCAAACCATCTCAACATACCTTTCTCAATCCTCGACACTACATCTTCTTTCACTCCACAACGTTCCCTAAAATTAACTTAATACACTTTACTTAAAGTTTTAAGTCAACTTCGCACTGTATGTGTGTGCCTGCACATGGTATTTTGTGGAAGAGCCACACTCAAGGGGCCAAAGAGCCGCATGTGGCTCGCGAGCCGCGGTTTGCCGACCACTGCCCTAGCACCTTCCCCTTTGATTTTGATGTATAAAATAAGTGGTTAAACTGCCATTTTTCAGAGAGTTTTCTCAATTGTTTGAGATTTTGTTTCCCAGCAATTGTCATCAGTTTGGCTCAAATAAACTCATTAAAATTCTGTACAGATTTGAACATTTCTTAAGTCAACAGGGGAGAAGAGATAAATCTTATAGGAGAATTTCAAATAACTTATATAGATACTGCCCTCCAGGAGGTAGGGCTTAATTCTCCCCACCTACCCCTTTGAGGAGAGAAAGTGGTAAGAATGAGAAAGTAAGACAAGGCCTAATTGGCTTTGGTAAGTGGACTCAGATATTCCCTACTGGAATGTGAGCTCCCTGAAGGCAGGCACCTTATCCCTCTTTTCATTATATCCCTGGTACTAGAACTATGCCTGGAACATAGTAAATGCTCAAAAATGTGTGATGGATAGATGAGTGATTGCATAAATGGACAAGGCCCTACTGTTGTTGTAATTAGCTAGTTAATATTAATAAAGGAAAGAAAGCAAAGGGAAGTCAGATATTGTAAGCATGGTCACCTTGGGAAGCTTTACACAGCATTGCTCCTCCAAGGGGATTAACACCCCTCCCTCATCGGGTACTGGATTGTTGTGGAGATGAGCACTTGTGCAATAGAAGTCAGGGTGGTGCAGGGGAGGTCCAGGCCTGTCAGTCTAGCCTGGGGAACAATGGATTGGCTAGGGGGCGAAACCCATCAGAAGCAAGCAAAATCTTGAAAAGTTCATTGGTTAGTTTGAAGAAGCTCCTGGTTACAGTCCCAGACAAAGAGTTCCCTCAGGTTTGCTTGCTCCATAACCCACACTTGCCCATGTGCTCACCTGTTCTCTCTCCTTAGCCATGTGGCTTTAAACAGCCACATAGCCCATGACTGTGCGGATCTCACACGCAATGGACTGCGGCTGGGAACACAAACTAAGCCAGCCAGATGCTGGGCTGGACTGTACCTTAATATGGAACAGAAACTGCGGCAGTGGCCCTGCCGAAGACAAGGTTGGACTTCTTCCATGGCGAGACAGACAGGGATGGGACCTTGGAGGGGAACCCCCTTAATTTTACATCATCAATAAAGCTTTCCAAGAAACCCCAGCCTCCCATAGGGGCCTCAAGAAATTCCTTTGCTCGAGGCACCCAAGAACTCCATTTCCACCATTAACACTTCTGGAACGCAACTGGAACCCAGAACCACCTGAACTCCAAAACTGCTGGTGGGAGGAATACTCAAAAGGACTTGAGCTTTCCGCATGGTCTCGATTTGATCTCCAGAAGTGTGAGGAGAGAGTTTAGACTCTAAACTTTACAGGATACTGACTTTCCTTGTAGGCATCTACTGACATTCCTCCTTACTGGTCCTAAATGCTCAATATAATCACTTGTGAAGGGAACCAAAATTTTGCCAACCTGAATCTGCCTTTTTGGGATAGTGATTTTAAATTGTTTATTAAGAAACAAAACTCAGAGAGAACCTCTAATCCTGCCCCTTTCCTGCTCAAGAGATTCTGACAGAAAAATCTGCTTCAGGAGACTGTGCCCTGAAGGGTCTGGAAAAAGGAAATTACTCTGACATTCCATAGGTATGTTATCATGGATGCAAAAAGATAATAGACAGACTCAGTTAAGGCAAAGATTGACCTTTGTCAAGAAAGATACCGGCCTAGGACACAACTACCTGCCAGGACTGAGTTTCAGCCAGGAAGTTTTAATTTCAGACCATCCTGTGGTTACTTTTAGTCTCTGAGTTTGTAAAGCTGCCTTGCAGGCCCCCCCTGAACTTGTCCGGTTCAGCATGTGGCCCATTTTTCGTCCACACTGCCATGTAATTTTTAAACGACCATGTATTTGTGTCAGTATAGACTCCCATGGATATTTATTTAATGCTTTGGATTATAATCGGATAGCAGGTTATTTATTTTGTTGCTCAGATTGTTCCAGCATTGGACATTGGAAACTTCCAGGTGGCTCCTGTGTCCCTTTGACATGCCCCATCCTTGGTTTTCGAGCACTTCCTTACTCTCTGCACTAGTATATTTCCTGCCCCAGCCCTAGAATCAGCCCTCTCTCCAAGCAGCCCTGGTCCTGGTTCCTTTTTTTTCTTTAATGGATATTTGTTTCTTTGTTTGTCCCTTTGTTTTCTCAGTCTGAGGTTCCTGCACTGGATAGATGTTATGTCTCTTTTGGGTGGGTTTATGAGCGTAGACAATGGTGTGAGAACAGATTGAATAATATAGGCTGTAGAATAGTGTCATATTTCTGACTGTAGAACTTTCATTAACTTTTTCCAATTGGTTTTAAACATGGGAGAATATTTTATTTTTATTTCAGAGAGGAAGGGAGAGGAAGAGAGAGAGAGAAGCATCAGTGACGAGAGAAAATCATTGATCGGCTACTTCCTGCACGCCCCCTACTGGGGATTGGGCCCGCAACTCACACATGTGTCCTTGACTGGAATTGAACCCAGGACCCTTCAGTTCACAGGCCGATGATCTATCCACTGAGACAAACCAGCTAGGGCCCCTGGTTCCTTTTTGGAGAGGTTTCCTTTAAAATCTAAACCTGAACATCACTTAGGCAGCCAGTCAGTGAATATTTATGTATATCCTACTCTGATGCGAATCACTGAACCAGATGCTGGACATACAGTGAGGAACAAAGCAGGCCAAGTCCCTGCCTTCAAAAGCCAGCAGTGTGATGTGCGAGACAATGAGCAAGTCTCATGGGAGGAATATGTAGTTATAACTCTGCTAAGTGCTATGAAGGGAAGCAACAAGGGACTCAGATGAAAAGTCACCTAAGTCAGATGCCTGGTTTAGATCAGGTGGCCAGAGAAACCCCATGAGTGGCTAACATTTAGATTGAAAGTTGAAGAAAGATTCAGCTATTTAAAGAGCAGAGAGAGAAGTGTTTTTAAACTGCAGGCGAGTTAGGCCTCAACTAGCTTTTTTTTTTTTTTTTAAAGGCCTAGAAATTACCAGAAGTATTATTATATAAAATCAATGTTACATGTATGTATAGGCTGATGTGTTTTCTGATTCATGATATAAAATGCATTTTTTTAAAAAGTTTGAAAGCCACTGTTTTTGGAGGAAATGAGAGCAGATTGAAAGCTCTGAAGAGAAAAAAAGACCTTCATATATTTGAAGGTCTGAAGGGAGGCCAGTGTGACCGAGGAACAAACCTGAGAAGGAGAAGAGGCCAGAGATGTGAGGCAGCAGCCACCAGCGGGGCCGAAGAGGCCTCATATTTTAATTAAGGGGTGATGGGAAGCCTTTGGAGGGTTTTAAACAGGGAAGCCTCAATATTTTTAAAAGATCCTTTAGGTCTTTTCACAAAGATGGTGACAAAAGCGAAAAAGGAAACCCCTCCCAAAGCCCAAGCAAAGGCTCGAAGGCAAAGAAAGCAGTGTTGCAAGGCATCCATAGCCACACAAAAAAGATCTACATGTAACCCACCTTCTGATGTCACCCAAGACACTGAGGCTCTGAAGGCAGCCTGCATATCCTCAAAAGAGCACCTCCAGGAGAAACAAGCTTGACCACTATGCTATCAATAGGTTCTCCCTAACCACTGAGTCAGCCATGAAGACAGAAGACAGCAGTACACTGGTGTTCACTATGGATATCAAGGCCAACAAGCACCACAAGCTCTATGACATTGGCATGGCCAAGGTCAACACCCTGATCAGGCCTGATGAGAGAAGGCATGTGTTCGACTGGCTCCTGACTATGATGCTTTGGATGTTGCCAACAAAATTGGGATAACCTAAACTGAGTCCAGCTAGCTAATTCTAAACATAAATTTTTTTTCACTATATATAAAAAAAGATCCCTTAGGTTACCATGTGGAGATCGGAAGGAAAAAGCAAAAGAGGAAGCAGGGGCCGTCTGTGAGAAGGCTCTTACAAGTGGCTCTTACAAGAGTCCCTAGAATGTGTGGTGCACATTTCATTGTCATTCTTGTTCTCCCAGCCACTAGACTAGAGCAATGCCTGGGCCACAGTGTATATTTGTTGAATGAATAAAATACACAATTGTAGTAACAGTGGAGAGAAATGGGTAATGGATGAGTCAGTCACAACATGTATGGAAAATGGCAAGTCTTGCTGATAGATAAGGTGTGGGGGAAAGGGAGAGAGAGGGAGAGCACTCCTTCACACATCTAACCCCACCAATACTGGCTTATGCTTTCTTTCTCTACATAGGGTAGATATAGGGTTCCTTTTTAAAAGACTATTTGGCCTGTGTTTCTACCTCTGTGCTTAGTCATATTGGCCAGAAGTGGAAATGACAGGATTTTTTAAGAGAAACTGAGATTGAGTAGAGCTGCAAAAAACAGCTATCACAGATTTTCGGGTCCATGGGACTTTATAATCTTTGATGCCAAATCTTTGAACCTGCATGTGAGTCAACCACTAGCAAATAAAGCCCTCAGAGGGGTGCCCCAATTCTATGGGATTCCACATTCTGATAGGGAGCTAATGATTTACATAACTAACTGTTCAAAGAATCTTCTCCCACCTGTTTTGCGCTGTATTAAAAATATACTGTGGCAGCCCTAGCCGGTTTGGCTCAGTGGATACAGTGTTGGCCTGCAGACTGAAAGTTCCTGGGTTTGATTCCAGTCAAGGTCATGTACCTAGGTTGCAGGCTTGATCCCTGGCCCTGGTCAGGGCGCATGTGGGAGGAAACCAATTGATATGTCTCTCTCACATCAACGTTTCTCTCTCTGTGTTTCACCTGCTCCCTTCCTCTCTCTCTAAAAATCAATGGAAAATTTTTCATGGGTGAGGATTAAAAATTACACCCACACACAGTGGCAAAACCTTTCTTGACATACTTTTCTTGACAGTGTCAATGCCCAGCTTTGCAGCTGACTGCCCACTCCCTGCTGGTTTCCTCAGTGGAGGCAGCCATCTCTTGTCACTGTGGAGGGACTGGGAAGAAGGTGGACCCAGACTAGTTCAACGTGGAGCAGGAATATGAAGGAGCCAGATCCTAGGAACAGAAAAATGTGAGTCCTGTCTAGAAAGTCAGGCACCAGAGATGGGTGTGCTCCAGAAATGCTGATTAATTTTGAATCAGCTGGTCACTTTGGCCAAATGGGTCTTATGCTATTGACTGAGAAGTCAAAGCAACAATCAGATGTTACTGGGAGCAATGCTGGTGGTGTTTGCATTGGCTAAGAATTCTCATGTGACAGGATAGCAAACGCAATCTGGCTTAAATGAACAAAGGGAATGCATTGGCTCATAGGGTGAAAACTCCAGAGCTCAGTCTAGAATGCATATCCTCCTCAGAATGCCAGCTTCGTGTCCGTTTTGTTCATAGCACTGCCTCTTCTGTGTGCTGGCTTCATCCTGGGGCTGCACTCTTCTTGGTAACACAAAGGCTGAGGGAATGTTGGACTTTGTATTCTCTGATACACCCTCCAGGAAAAGAGGATTGTCCCCTCTGGAGACCCAACAGAGGACTGAGGGAGCTTTTTCCCAGAAGCCCTCGCAAACATTTCCTCAAACCTCATTGTCCTGAATCTGGCCCACTCATGAGCCAATCACCATGGCCAAGGTGATGGATGCTCTGACTAACTTAAGCATAGCAGGGCGCCCCTGGAAGCTGGATACATATCCACCACTTAGAGGAAGGGGCAGAAGCCGGAGGGGGTGCTTCCCTCAAAGCAAAATGTGGTGTTAATGACAGGAGAAAAGGAAAATGGATGCTGAGGAAGCAACTTGTGACAATCCTCTTTTCCTGGAGGGTGTATCAGAGAATACAAAGTCCAACATTCCCTCAGCCTTTGTGTTACCAAGAAGAGTGCAGCCCCAGGATGAAGCCAGCACACAGAAGAGGCAGTGCTATGAACAAAACGGACATGAACATCAACATCATTATTGTAATGCAGCCCAAAGTGGAACAATGAAGATATAGATAAAGAACCCACCCTGCCTTCTTCTAGATAAGCCAGTTAACCTTTGAAGTGTCACTTTCTTTTTTAAAAATTTTCTTTCTTTTTTTATTTTATTGATTTTTTACAGAGAGGAAAAGAGAGGAATAGAGAATTAGAAACATCGATGAGAGAGAAACATCAAACAGCTGCCTCTTGCACACCTCCTACTGGGGATGTGCCCACAACCAAGGTACATGCCCTTGGCCGGAATCGAACCTGGGACCTTTCAGTCCGCAGGCTGACGCTCTATCCACTGAGCCAAACCGGTTAGGGCAAGAAGTGTCACTTTCTTTATCTGAAAATATGTGGATGACAATATCTCAGGGAAGGTCAAATTCATATATCTACATAAATCACTTGTATATACCAAAATACATAAGGTTATATAGTTGGAAAAATGGAAATAAAATATGGGGTACTTTTTGTGTTTTCCTGAAGTCAGTCAGTCCTGCCAAAGCCAGGACGGAATGAGCTTCCACTGCAGGGCAGCAGATGCAGGAGGACTTCCCTGGCCACCACAAGTGTCGGCAAGTCAGGGTCCATCGCATGTCTTCATCACAAGAAGGAGGTTTCACTGGCTCAGAACCAAACTCAAGCAGCAGGTGTTCAGGGCTGGGGTGTTGAAGTTTCAGCTTTGATTTTTCTATGAAATCGTTCAGGTTATTAAAATGTCGACCCTGTTCTCTTGTATAAGAACTGGTTTCATTTCTAATGACACAGCACCATCATGCCATTCCTTGATTTAGTCACGAGAACCAAAACTAATGTGTGGCTAGTTTCGTGTCATTTTTATAGCAGTTAGTACAGAGAACAACAGGCTCTTGTGAAAACAGATGTATTTGCTATCTATTTCTCTATCTGCTACTTCTCAGACTCAAAACCTGATTTCTGAGATGGCTGGTTCTCTGGTGTGGTCCTTGTGAGAGAGGCTTCGGGGAGCACGAGAACCTGGCTGTTCTTCTCAGCGGGGAGCCTTTTTGTAAGAAAGAAGAACGCCATTCTCCCAACCCTGTGAGAATAGTAAAGGGATGTCAGAAAGAGACCTTTCCCGGGGCGTCCCGCTTATGAATACAGAGGGTTCTGGACTTGCTAAGCCTCTGTAAATTTCTTAAGGCCTGTGGTATTGCATGAGAAAGTGAGCAGTATTTAGTATTTCTGGAGAAAAGCATTGCCTTAATAATGCTAATACTCTCATAATGACAATGCAGCCAGTCACTTCACAAATGCTTTATCATTTATAATGTCTCTATGAATAGGTTACAGATTAAATAACAAATGTCTACAGATGAAGAAACAGAGACGTTGAATTTTTCCATGATTTCAGAGAGGGTGTTGTAGGTTTTTGTTAGAGTCCTGGGCTAGCCTTTGCTGTGTAATTGCTTGATCTCTGTGTCTAAGTTTCCTCATATATAAAATACAAACAGTAATAATAAATACTAAATAGAGTCGTAGTAAGGATCATGCAAACTAATGTACTATGTAAAGTGCTCAGAACAGCATCTGGCACACGGTTTGCACTCAATAAATGTTAGTTGTAATTATTATCACCTTCACTATCCATTTTCCTCAATTGCAAGTTGGATGCCCTTGGCCCTTTGACTCACATGTATACAACCAACCTCTTTTCCTACCTGGCCTCCCTCCAACCTCAGTTATTCATCTGATCTTTGATCTCAGGTTGTCTTCCAACATCTGTTTTGCTTCCATGCTAGCAAGCTGGCCTCCTTTAGGGCCACCTCGCCAATCTTTACTTGTTGCCTTTTGATGCTGACCATGACTTGTGGGGCATCAATTAAAAAAAAAAGAAAAAAAAAGATACTGAGTTGAATATCAGGTTTAGGTAGATCGAACATGGCAGTTGGGCCTCCTGTGCTATGTTATAGTCAAGCCCAGGTAACTTTATTGGCTCAGTGTAAAATTTTACATCCAGTTCAAACAAATTCCTGCATTGTTTTTGGTTTTTTTTTCCACAAGGGGACATTATCAAGAAAGCTTTTCTGTATTTCATTTCTTTGATTATTTTATTCATTCATTCTTTCAATCAGCATTCTCTTACTGTGTTCACCTGAGCAATCCCAATAATATCGCTGCTGTTTATTGCTTTGTGTATGTACATCTTGTCCCTTCTCCTAGAGTGTGAATTTTCTGAGGCCGGAAGCCATGGCGTCTTTTCTCTGAGTCACCCACAAGACCATGAGCAGGTCTGCTTGAGGATCAACTCATGGAAGGACTGTGATGACATATATGCATGTCTCTGATCTTTTCCCTCTGCTTACATCTCCTTTCTTTTCTCCTGAGTGTCTCAGAGACCCTTGCTGCCTGAATGTAGTTAGGCCTTGAACAAGCAGAGACATAGATTTCATTGTCAGGGGTTGTTCTGTCCTGTATTTGGGGCTTTGAAGGTGATGCCCCCAGGGGAGTCCTTGGATTTGGCCTCCAACACTGTTGGTGTATGTGTTGGTAGAATACCTGCCATTTCCTCAAACAAATCGTCATGTCTTCTCTCTGTGTCTCATGGTGTTTTCCTGGTCTAATTTCTCTCCCTCCCACAGGCTCATTCACCTCCTTTCCCTGATTCTCTGCCAGGCCTATCCTGTCCCCGGCCTCGGCCTCTGTTGAGGGTTGGCCGTTGCTGTTGCTTGATCTTACTCTATGTCTCACTTTGGTTTCTGTTCCCCCTATTCTTTTTCTTTCACTTTCCTCCGCCCACCAGCCATTTTTAACAGTGTCATCATGGCTTACAGTGTGGGAACATGGCACTCGCTGCCTCCCACATCCCCCAGCCGCCCCTGGCTTCAGGTGACCAGCATTCCTGTCCTGAACCATCAGGCAGGATGGAGGCCTCACCGCTGCCCGATGCCAGAGCCCTGCTCTCGCAGTGAGTCTTGCCTCCTGCCTGCCTCAGGGGCAAGGCCAGGGCAGAAGATGGGGGACACACAGAAGTGCCCCAGACCTCTTCTCAGCTTCTGTTGTGCAGTGAGCGCTGGTTGTGACCCAAGACCACTCAGAACAGCTTTACTCTGAAAGCATGAAACAGGGAGGGTTCTCTTAAAGGAACGGCAGGGGCTGCGGGGAAAAGGTGGGGTAGCACATATGACTGAGACGAGAGAGGTTTCTGGTGCTGACATGACTTGGCCTCCCAATCCACAAAACTCAGCTGAACACCCGAGCCGAAGAATAACAGGGTCCCAGTCATAAGCAGAAAACGCTCTTCCCTTTTTCTTCCCTCAATCTCACACATGTAAGCTTGGACAGTTTGTTCTTGTGCAAAGGTTTCCAGAATTGCCCAAGGGGAGGACAGCTCCCTTGTCAGGGGTCAGCCAGGACTGCTGGAACAGCCCGAACTGCCCCAGGAGGGAAAGCAAGGGGACGCCAAGGCTGCAGGGAGTGGGGCCTGCTAGGACTCAGCTTCAGTGGTCCTCTCACAAACATGCAAACCGGATTTGGTCAAACTCTCCCTGTGAGGCAGCTGCCCTTTGAAGCTGAGGACCAGGGAGGAAACAGCTCCTGTCTAAGAAAGAACCGGTTTCTTTCTTACCCGCTGCTGACAGTTCTATTTCCTGACCCGGGGCAGCAGGATGGGGGGCCATGGCAGCCGGAGGGAGCAGCAGAGTGAAAGTGATTGGCACCCTGAGCGGCACCCTCGCCTGGGCCTCTGCAGGCGCATTTCTCCAGCCTGACCTCCCCTCGCTGTCTTTCTGCTGCTGCTCTGTGAGCCAAGCTCAAGGGCCGGGTGGGACAAGCTGGTTGAGAAAAGGAGTGGGTCAGGTTTCTCAGCATCATCTCTAGTCTCAGGAAGGAAATGCAGGCCCAATCCTGGCACCCAATTTCGTCTTTTCGGGTGCACATGGTTAAAGCCTGAAATGCACACCTACGGGTGCATCTCCGCCACGGCACAGGCAGGATGTAAATATAGCTAAACCTAAGATGGGCATTTGTATTCAAAGATCTTTTACATCCACCCACGTGACCTAATATAGGGCTAAGAATGCCTTTAATACTTACGGGGCTTTTCGATACTTAAATAAGGTCTAACCAAGGTAAAGAGAAAAGATAAAGGAATTTTGCCAAATGGGATCAAAGGATGGAATGTTTTCGAACTCTATTTTTGAAGAACCATTTCTATAGAACCTTAGCTTTAGTTTGTATCAGCCAGTGTGTCAGTCTGCTATTTCTGACTGTCTTATTTTAGAACTGAATGTATAATATTACCCATAGCCAGTGTCTTGGATAGCTTTTCCAATTTATTTTGAAAACTCACAGAGCTGGACTTCTGAGGCCTTCTGCTTTGGACCTGTGGAGTACACTGATGATCCAATGAAGTGCAAGAAGAAAATTTTTTTAAAAAATATATTTTATTGGTTTTTTACAGAGAGGAAGGGAGAGGGATAGAGAGTTAGAAACATCGATGAGAGAGAAACATCGATCAGCTGTCTCCTGCACACCTCCTACTGGGGATGTGCCCACAACCAAGGTACATGCCCTTGACCGGAATTGAACCTGGGACCTTTTGTCCGCAGGCTGACGCTCTATCCACTGAGCCAAACCAGTTAGGGCAAGAAGAAAATATTTTAACTTCTATTCTTATCTGTTTTAATCTACAAATGAAGAAAGATATTGAGCTTTACTATTACTAGTAGTAACAGCAATAAACATGACTGATATTTACCATATATACTCATAAGCATGTGTGCATATAATTTACAGATAAATATAAATATGGGGATGCAGGTTCTAATCTTTTCTATTGGGTTATAGGATCAAAAAAGTTTGGTGGAACTTCTTGTTTCTGACCAATATAGAATAATAGAGACCAAATTTACCCTCTGGTCTGCAACAAGCCCCACCAAAGGAAAAGATAAAATATATGAAACAGCCATTTTCAAGACACTGGACATCAGACAACGAGGAGACACTTGAGAGTGAGGAAACTAAGGAGTTGAAACCACAATTGTCGCCAAGTTTAGTGAGTTTTTACTGGACTCTAAACTCTGAGGACAATGGCCGCACCTTGTTCACAATATCTCCCGAGGCTCGCACAGCAGTTGTCACATGATAGAGGCTGAATGAGTAACTAAAGCTCTCCAGGGAAGCGCCAGATGGTTAGATCATAGGTAATGGGATGTTAGGGACCAAATGCACCTTAGAGCAAGTCTAGTTCAGTAATCTCATTCTGTACATGAGGAAGTCGAGGTCCAAAGCGATACTTGCCCGAAGTCACTCGGTCCCTTAGTGGTGGAGTTACCGGGAATATTCTTTCTTATAAACCAACCCTTGAGTTAAGCAAAGTGCAGAAATGTCTTTCTTTAGAAGGCTAATTCCTGCTACTCACAGAGCACAGTCATGATGGAGTTAGGTGTTAAATGCAGTGAGTTCGGAAATAAAAATAGGGATCAAGAATTACCATATTGGCAAAGCCATCAGAATTGAAGATGTAGCCAGACACTGCTCAATTCTAGAAACATGCTGAAAGGAACTTCCAGGTTGGGCAGAGAGGCCAGAGGAGGACCACTTCTAACCTGTGCTCTGGCTGTCACCAGACATTCCTTGAGACCCTGCAGGAAGACCTATCTACATGTAAACTCCAGAAGATTCTGGACCTGATCCAGGCCACTCCAAGTAGCGGTCACAGGGCTCAGGGGTCTATCCCAGGCCAGTAAGTGCTCCCCAGGATAGCTCTACAAGGACGTGGGTCTGTCCTGGGAGTGGGGCGGAGGCGCAGGTGGGCTCACAGAGAGCCCCTAGTATTGGGACCTCACTGCCCAACCACTTGGCCCAGTTGTGCTCTGGGACCCACGTGGAGAAAACCAGCCCTCAGGGGATGCTTGTCAGTGGAGCTCCTTCAGTCACAAGATGGGTTCTGTCACAGAGTATATTTCTGCTCAGGACTTGAAGGAACCCCTGATAGCGTGTACCCATCAGGTTGGAGCAAAACCCCATGGGCTGCTTTGGAGTGCTCTGTGAGGTTTGGTGCATTGTCAGGCACCCTGGCCACATCACTTCTCTGCAGGGTTTGCCCAAGTTCTGCTGGGAAGTGGCAGCTGCCATAGGACCCTTTCACTTTGGGTTTCTCAGTTCAGATCTTTGCCATTCCTCAAAGTCCTTGAAAAGGCAGCCCAGATCTTCCTAAGCATTTTATTGGGGGCTGGAAAATTCTAGGACACATCAATGACCTCCTGATACTATCTTGAGAATTTGAAGATTTGATCTGAGCCCAGTGTAGGAATGGACTTCTTCCTGCTTAGTGCCTCTACTGCCATCCAGAGTTGTCTATGGGGTATATAGGATGGAAGTTAATGCTTGGCTCTTGTTTCAAAGGCTTTATATTAGCCTCACAATTGGACACAGTTTTAAGCAATGACATATGGGCTTCATCTGATAAAATGAATGACCGGGTCTGAAAGTAAATGGTGATTTAAATGTGACTTAGGGAGCCTTCTTCACCCTGGAAACCCCATGAGAATTCCTTTAGAAATGAATCTAACAGATTATCATACAGCTTAAAGGTAGTCTCCTGAACAAGAATTGTTATGTGATTTACACCCTATTTGGATGTGAGTCTCCTTGGGCCCAGGCCCAGGCCCAGGGAGGAGGCCTCTGAGCAAGCCTGGCTGCACCTGTGCTATGCTCCCCTCAGCACTGAACCATCAACTCCAGTCACTGGCAGAGTCACAGTGCAGAGCCCTGGTGTAGGAAAGGCATGGTCTAGCACCCAGTGACAGCAAAGTGTTGTCTACACACTAATTAAGCCAAGCAGCCAGCAGTATTGTTGTTAGTCTCCATTTTATAGATCAGGAAACAAAAGCGTTTAAAAGTAGAGGAAGGGCCCTAACTGGTTTGGCCCAGTGGATAGAGCATCGGCCTGCGGACTGAAGGGTCCTGGGTTTGATTCCAGTCAAGGGCATGTACCTTGGTTGTGGGCACATCCCCAGTGGGAGGTGTGCAGGAGGCAGCTGATCGATGTTTCTCTCTCATCGATGTTTCTAACTCTCTATCCCTCTCCTTCCTCTCTGTAAAAAATCAATAAAATATATTTTTTAAAAATAAAATAAAATAAAAGTAGAGGAAGGTGCCCACTGTCACAGAGCAAGTCAGCAGTAAACTGTGTCTAAGACACATACTTTGTGCCTCCTGGGCCAGCATTCATCTCTGCCCTGGACTCTGTGATCTCAGGGAAGATGTTTCTTGCTTTAGCCATAGCGAAAGTACTTTTTGTGATGCACTTGCTGAATCTCACCCTAATACTGGCTGTTCTGTGCCCATCTGCTCAACTGCAAAGGCCCTGCCTTCCTCAGTCCCCCTTCACAGTGCCCCCTGGCCATCTCGTGGGTTGTCCAGCTCCAAATGGTCTCTTGTAAACTCGTCCCACTCGCTTCGACACATCCAACAAGATGGTCTCTTATGCCTTTAGCCTTGGCCATGCCAGCGACTTCCCCACACAGTGTGGATCAGAAACATGCCCTGGCTTGAGGCTCCAGGCATGTTTCCTTCCTTCCTGCCTCTGCTGTCCACACTGGTCTCTCTGGTTCCTTCGGGTTCAGCAGCTTCTTCATGCACTCCCTGCACCACCTTCCTCATCTCCATTCTGTCTGGAGACTCCTCCCCTTCCTATCCCATTCAGGATCTTACAGGAATTCTAGGTCCCTCCCAACTTTTCAAGAATGCCTAAGTTTTCCCTTCCCTACAAGTCTCTTCTTATACTCATTGAAGAAACATGGTGGTCTCTCCAGCCACCATTTGCCCCCAGAGTTGATTTGGCCCAGCTCTCTCGCAGTGCCTCAGATTGATTCTTAAGGTGATATGATAGGCAATGGACCCAAGATTTTTCCTGTTGTGTGCCCAACCTGTGAATACAATGTATGGGGTTCAGAATGAGCCATCCCAAGATGTACCTCAGAGGTTTGCGGATTATTTTGATCTAAAGGCAACTGAGGCCCTGTGGGCTCAAGAGAAACTTTTGCTCCCCCGCCCATTAATTATGTAGAGGAATTCGAATTAGAAGCCTTGCCCATAATAAGAGATTGTCAGAGATAACCTTTTTTGACCTATCTGTATGGCAGGGCAAACTACTAAACATGTGCTCTCGCTGCAATGACTTTCTGAAATCCCAAGGTACCTTACTTCATCCCTAGCTCAGAATGTCATATATGCCCATTTTCCTTTATGTCTTTGAACCTCTTGTGTGTGTGGGGTCCCTGACTCTTGGTGTGTGTGAATTCCCATGCACACGAGGTTCAATTTGGTTTTCTCTTGTCAATCTGCCTCTTGTTGATTTGGCTATTCAATTAGCCAAAAAACCACAAGAGGGAAAGGGGAATTTTCCCCCTTTCCTACAGGTGGATTTTATCCCATGATTACCTTCTGACCTTAAGAAAGAGTGATTATCCCAGTGGGCCTGTCCTAATCAAAACAGGACCTCAGCCCTAAGTCCAGCAGGACATTTAAGGAGGTAAGAGGGACTGTAACACCAGTAGATAAGTGGTAAGTCCTGTAAGAGAAGCATGAAGAACTACAGGCGGAGGTGCGAGCCAGATGGCTCCAGCTGCAGCCATGGAGTCTTTCAGAAGGAATGACATCGAGTCATTGTTTTGCTTACAGGTGGCAAATTTAGAAAGGAGAAGGGTCTGTGCATTTTTCCTGTAAACTACTAATGAAACTTCACCTCATTCCAGCACACACACACTCACACACTCACTCAGCTGGAACCTGCTGACTCACCCTTACATGACTTTCACAATGACAAACACGGAGAAACAGTTATTCCTACAAATGCTCCGTTGGGTTATTCTAGAAGAAAACATGGCAGCCATAAAGTAGTCCTTTGGGCCATTCCTTAGACACTGGCCTCCTTCCCCTCCCTCCCTGACTGCCCAAGCTACGGTGGTTGGGATTAAATAGGGTAAGAGACAGACAACGTCGTTTTTGTTCAGCCACCAGCCAACCAGTCAAGGGCAGACTAGGCCAACAGGGCTCTTCCTCCTTCCCCCGGCTCCGGGGAAGCACACATCTTCCACCCTTACTTTAAAGGCAGACAATTTGTTTTTATCATTTGCCAACACAGCTGAGGATGATTATTAATTAATCAAAAACACTAACTTTTAACTTCCCACGCTCTCTCCAGAGATGCTCGGGTGACAGCCGGCATCTGGACTTCAGAACTGTTTAGATAGAAGTGGGCACCACGCAGCAGAGACGTGTTTTTTCTGGTTTATTCTTTTTAAAACACAACTCTAGCTACATCCCATGTAGTCAGTAAGCTTGATTTTAAGTTGGTCTCATTTTGTCGGGTTTCTGTTGGTCTTTTTACACAGCTTCCTTTGAAACCAGAAATGCTGTGTCAGGATGTCACAAAAAGGAAAATAAGTTCCAAGTACATTTTCTGTTCATCAAAAGCTCAGCCCGAAGCACCCAGCAGCATGCCTCCGTGAGCACTGAAACGCCACTGTCTTCCTCTGCTTGCAAGCTGATGCTCTGGTACTACCTGCCAAGGTCACGGTCTCGGCAGTGAGCACCTCCCAGTTTCTGAGAGCAAGTTTGAAATATCACAACAAAGGATGATCTGATTCAGTTGGCTGAGGTTTAAGCAACTGAATCCGTTCCCCCACCCCCGCCCCTTTCTAAGATGGCGCTGCTGCCGATCAGCCATCACCCTTGTGCTTTGTGGCCATACAGTGGTTTTTGATGAAAAAAGGAAGGAGAGGCAGAAGATAGCTTGCCTCAAATTACACATCAAAGCCCAGGGCTGCCTCTAAAGTGATGTGGGGGTGCGGCCAGGCTTCACCACGAGGCAGAGGCTAGAATGAAAAGTCCGATGCCTTTAGGGGCTGCACAGACTGATAAATTCTAAGCAGCTTGGAGCATCGTTCCGTACACCGAAAGGTTGCGGGTTCGATCCCAGGTTGGGGCACACATGGGAGGCAACCAATCGATCTCTCTCTCTTGCCCCCCTTCCCCCGAAAATCAATACAACACATATCCTCAAGATTTAAAAAGTTTTTAAAGCAAAACCAAACTTAAGAGGAAAGCCTGCTTCACTTCCATTTAGTGAGGGCCACATCTTCAGGATCTCAAATGCGTAAATGCAGTGACCCAACTTTGGGGAGTGTTTGGTGAAGCATGGAGCTAGTCACCCAGGCCTGACCAGGCTCCGCTGCCCCTCTTCAGTGATAGTGTTCCTGTGAGACCTCCAACTTCAAGGCGACGCCTGTCTTGCTAGTGCTTTAACCATCAAGCTTTGCGTCTTCTCTTTGTCCTTCTGCCACCTGTGTTTTTCCATGTTGTTGCTCTTGTTAGTTAGCATCACACCTGGAGGTGTGGGAGGGAAATTCAAGGAGATAAACTCAGATTCTCACAGTCCATTTGTTTCCTATCAGCAACTCTGGTAAAAGACAGAGAGGAAGCTATTGGCTAAGAGTTTAGATAAAGGTTTGAGGATCATCTGTAAAATTCATCGATTCACGGCTACCTACCCACCTGAGGATAATGGGGAGAGGGGGTATCTTTATCATGTACCTTTTTTTTTTTTTAAGGAAGTTAAGAGCTAAATTATCCAGTCATTTCTAAGAACTGGTCAGAATAACTCGATGAGATAAAACTAGGGTAGCTACTTTATACCCTGGTGACATAAAACTAGCACAGCAGCTAAAAATCTCAGCTAAAAATCCACTCCATGTTTAACTCTCTGAAGTCAAGCGCCTCTGGAAGTGAAGAATTTACTACCTTTAGGCGGGGAAAATGTTTAACTTATTCTTGGGTTAATAAGGATCTCTGAACAGCTCTGCAGTGCTTTTGAATGGCTGGGAAGAAGCAAATTGAATAATAAGTTAAGGTCTTTGATTGCAAATCATAGAAAACAATTGAAAGTAATTTAAACCGAAAAGGTCAATTTATTATAGAAACTCAGCAGAGGGATCTCATGGGACCCAAGGGCCAGCCCCCTACAGCTGGGCCAAGGCCTAGAAGGCTTTAGGGCTCTTGACTCAACTGCCACTACCACCCCCACCCCCACCCCCTTTTGTTAAAATGTGTCCCTCCTCTTGGTCTGCATTTATATCCTAACCTGCTCCCCACCCCCACTTTTCACCATGTACAGGGTAGGAAAAACAGCTGATTCAGGCTCCCAATTTTCCACTTTTACTTGGCCAACCACAAAGAAGCAGAGACCACTCTCTTCACACTAGTTTAAAATTCTCACGAGAGCATCTGATTGGCTCAGTGTGACTCACGCCTCTGGCCTAGTCAGCTCTGATGGGATGGTGGGGTCAAAGTATAAATTTGGCTGCTGAGCCAGAGAGAGCTAGTGCTCAGAATAAAGTGGGGGTGATGGTGCAGGACCACTCAATGTTTACTCATCTAACAAAAGAAAAGGGACACGGTACCTGGCGTCATACAATCTGGAGACCATCTATATATGTTGGACAATTAAAATAATTTAGTCCAATAATGACAAAAACCCTGATTAGAATGAACTCTTAGGAGATAACCAAAATGGCCCAACTTCAACAGAATAGATAAATACATTAAGGATATGCATAAAATGGAACCCACAACAACAGTGGTACATATTAATGAACTTCAACTACATACTTCAGTATGGATAAGTCTCAAAACTATAATGATGCATGAAAAAAGCAAGTCATAGAAAAATACATACCAGGTTATTTTACTTATGGGAGCTTCAAAAAACATGCAAAATTGGACAATACATATGTCGGATTATGTGTGTATATGTAAATTAGAAAGAAAAAAATGACAGACTAAATTGTGAGGTGGAGAATGAAAATGTGCTCAGGGAGAGAGAAACATAGACCTTCAAACAGGTTGGTCATGTTTCTTAAGCTGAGCAGTAGATTTAATGGCATTAATTGTTATTATTATTTAATCTCAACTTATGTATCTTTGTATGATATATTTTGTAATTTTAAACATATATAAATGAATGCCATTAAGCAGGATTTCTGTCTAAGGAAGCCATCCCTGTGGTCAGGGGACAGTAGTGAGTAATTCTGTTTGTCAAGTGATTTTCTGGATTCTATCCATGTGACAACCACCCTGACAAGGAAGGTGTCTGGCTGGGCTGTCAGCACTGCGGCCTGGAGAACGCCTGAGCTACAGCCATGCTTTTCTCAGGTCCTTTGGCCCGGGGACAAGCTGCTCAATTATTCATCTCTACTCCTTGCTCAAACATCCCAACCATCCCTACCCAAGGAAGCTGTCTCATGCTGAGCATTCCCATCAAAACACAATTACAAACTATTTGGTGCTTTCTTAAAAGGTTACATAGACATAGAGCTACCCTGTGGCCCAACAATTCTACTAGTATATGTCCAAAAGGATTGAAAGCAGGGACTCGAACAGGTACTTGCACACCAATGTTCATAGCAGCATTATTGACAACAGTGAAAATGTGGAAACAATCAAGAACCAGTGGATGAAGAGATCAACAATATGTGGTGTCTCTGTACAATGGAACATTCAGCCATAACAAGGAATGAAGTTCCGATACCTGCTGCCCATGGATGAGCCCTGAACAATCATGCTCACTGAAATAAGTCAGAAGGATAAATCTATGATGCCACTTATACAAGATACCTAGCATAGATGACCTCATAGATACAGGAGGTAGAATCATGGTTACCAAGTGCCGGAAGCCGGTCCATCCCTGCTGCTTGGCACAGTCGCTGCGGGAAAGAAACATCTGCACAGCATATGTTTCAAGGGACCTGGCATATATAGCATATTGTTCTTAATATGTTTGCTCTCCTTAGCGCCATGTGTTTTAACCAAGGTCACCTCTCTGAGAAAGGTTGTTTCCCCAGGTGGGGATTTTTCCCTGAGGTTAGGGAGGAGATACAACCCCTTAATTAAGTGCCAGGCGGGTAGTTAAGCTACATAATCTTTACTCCCTGGAATGGAGATAAGAAACACCCTTACCTTTGTAATAGAAATTGACAGGATTAAAATCGGCTGGTATAAATACGGATGTAACAAGACAATAATCATCAGATCATCACATCCTCATCACATCATCATCAGATCCTAACCAGAACCTAGCCAGAGAACATGGCAAAAGATCCTGGACAGAACCTGGCTACAGAACTTCACTGGAGAACCTAGACAGAACATGGCAAAAGAACCTGGATAGAACCTGGCCAAAGAACCTGGTGACTGAACCTGGCTGGAGAACCTGGAGAACCTGGCTGGAGAACCTAGCGAGAGAACATGGCACCAGAACTTGGTTGGAGATCCTGACCAGAACTTCGCTGGAGATCCTGGAGGGAGAACCTCGCTATGCTGATGAACTGAACCCAGTTTCCATGTCATTCATTCTTCGCCGACTCCGTCCACACCTTTGGGGATCCCTGGATCCGTTGGGGTTGGACTCCAACAATTGGCGCCCGAACAGGGACCCTTAGGTAAGCCCCCCATTCCCCTAGGTAAGCCCCACTCTCGGGACGGATAGGACTCTACCATAGAAAGAGGGTGGATAGTCTTCGCCGACTCCGTCCACACCTTTGGGAACCCCTGGAACAGGATTCCCCTAGGTAAGCCCCCCCCCATTGAGAACCCCCACACTCAGGACGGATAGGACTCCACCAGGGTGCTGCAGACCCCCCTATAGAGGATAAGTAGGGTAAGAAGGTGGATAGTACAGAACTTATATTGAGAAGATGTGCCATACTGAGTCCAAGAAAGAAGACTCTGTATTGATCCTTAAATTGAGAAGATGTGCCATACTGAGTCCAAAGAAAGAAGACTCTGTATTGATCTTTTAACACATATGCTTGCTAGCAGAGGAGTTAAGGTTACTCCCAGTCAGACGGAACGTTTTATACAAGAAGTATGTCCATGCTTTTCTGAGGAAGGAAAGGTGCCGGAAAGGTAAATGTAGAGGCATGGGAGAAGGTAGGCCCAAGGAGCCTTATCCTTAACCCCACTGCAGCCTTTCCACCCCGGAAAAGTGCAGGATTGGAAAGCTCTCCCTGGGGTGATAGATCAGGACTCAGGTAATAGCGGAAAGCGCCAATCCTACTCTTAAAATGGATACAAGAGAGCATTTGGGGTTTTTCTTTTTAATGCCTGCCTTGGATTGAGTAAATGCATTACGTGCATCACCACAATGGACCCAGAGGAGCTCCTTGTCCCATCGTTCCAAAGACTTAGAGTTGCCCCGATGACAGAAAAGCAGAAAAAAGAAGAAAAGAAAGGCTATGCAAGGGACTGAGGTGCCAACATGGGGTCAGCTGAAGAAGTTAACAACTGAGGCCCAACAGATGGTAGAAAAGCAAGAAGTGGAAGCTACTCTCAGCCAAGTCTGAGGACTCTGAGTAAATCAGCAAAAGAAACTTTCATTTAGCAGAAACTCACTTATTTTGTCAAATGGAAAGACTTACTTATAGGAGCCTGGACGGGACCTGATGTACTTTTAATCTGGGGGAGAGGAGATGCTTGTATATTTCCACAGGATGCAGACTCACCTGTGTGGATTCCAGACCGTCTAATCCGACCTTATGTCACACCACCCTCCGTCTCCACCTCATCCTCCTCCTCCCCGGTATTATCCATATCGGCAGACCCAGAGGGCACAGCTGATTCCTCCCCAGACACTGACACCACCATCAAGCACCGCCCTGATGGACCCTTTGATGCAGACCTTCAACTCGCTGACACTTTGGGAAGCCCACCACCAATGATGCTGCCCGTAGCCAGATCAACAAGGACAACCAAACCCCCGACTTAAGGACAGCTGAAATCCCTTGACTGAAGAGGCCAGCAACCTTCTACAGGAACAAGGCTCCTTGTGCACTCCATCCACTGTGTTTATAGCTATGCTCGCTATCCTTGCTTGCCAGTCTTCTTCTGAGTCTTAAACAGCCAATCTGAGAGGTGGCCACTGATTTGCATGCGCTATCATTTAAAAAATAAAAAAGGGGGAATTTGCCGGAAGCTGGTCCATCCCTGCTGCTTGGCACAGTCGCTGCGGGAAAGAAACATCTGCACAGCATATGTTTCAAGGGACCTGGCATATATAGCATATTGTTCTTAATATGTTTGCTCTCCTTAGCGCCATGTGTTTTAACCAAGGTCACCTCTCTGAGAAAGGTTGTTTCCCCAGGTGGGGATTTTTCCCTGAGGTTAGGGAGGAGATACAACCCCTTAATTAAGTGCCAGGCGGGTAGTTAAGCTACATAATCTTTACTCCCTGGAATGGAGATAAGAAACACCCTAACCTTTGTAATAGAAATTGACAGGATTAAAATCGGCTGGTATAAATACGGATGTAACAAGACAATAATCATCAGATCATCAGATCCTCATCAGAACCTCATCAGTTCCTAACCAGAACTCCGACCAGAACTTTGGCTGGAGATCCTGGCTAGAGGTCCTGACTAGGCTGCTGATCAACTGAAGGCTGTCTTCGTGTCATTCCTTCTTCGCCGACTCCGTCCACACCTTTGGGGATCCCTGGACCCGTTGGGGTTGGACCCCAACAACGTTATGTAGCTTAACTACCCGCCTGGCACTTAATTAAGGGGTTGTATCTCCTCCCTAACCTCAGGGAAAAATCCCCACCTGGGGAAACAACCTTTCTCAGAGAGGTGACCTTGGTTAAAACACATGGCGCTAAGGAGAGCAAACATATTAAGAACAATATGCTATATATGCCAGGTCCCTTGAAACATATGCTGTGCAGATGTTTCTTTCCCGCAGCGACTGTGCCAAGCAGCAGGGATGGACCGGCTTCCGGCAACCAAGGGCTGGGAGGAGAGGGAGAAAGGAGTTAGTGTTTTAATGGGTACAGAGATTTTGCTGGGGATGATGAAAAAGTTTTGGGTATGGAAGTATGGTTGTCACACAACACTCTATGTATTTAATACCACCGAACTATATGCTAACAAATGGTTAAAATGATAGATAATTATGTTTTATCACAATTTAAAAGAAATACAATTACAGAGCACTGGGAAGGACATACATCGGGATGGAGATAGGTGTGTGGCATTTTTTTTCCTTTCTGAGATTTCTTCCTAAGTTTCCTTCCTAATTCCCTGCAGAGGATCGAAACATCAGTTCACCTCCAATGTAGTCCTGCAGTCCGGGACCATCATTTCCAGCAAGATTTTCAATGCAACAAAATGAGACCTCTTACATGGAAAATTCCCTTCTTTGCTTAAACAGGCAAAGATCATCCCCAGATGCACAGAGTGGTGGGAGGAATGGGTCATGACTGGCTAGGTTAGGACTGGGCTGTAAGTAACAATGTTCAGCTGGAGTCACCCTAAGCCGGAAAGAGACCTCTCCAGGGAGTCAGAATGTGGACGCACCCCAGCCTTATGCAGAAGCCAGGGCCACAGTATGGTCTTTGAGGGTCCTGGGCACTATTGCTTTGTGCCCCCCCACCCCGCCACTATGATATCAATATAAAAATTATTTTAATACATATTTAAATACATCAACATTTCTGTCTCTTTTTGGCAAAATTTAATTGTTGTGGGGTTTTTTTTGTGAGCTCTAAAATTTTTTTTGCTGATGTAAGAAAAAAAGAAAAAAAAAGAAAGCAGTTTCCTAGGCCTCTAAGTATTTCCACCCTAGAACTGTGCCTACTGTGTGTGACCTGAGGACTGGCCCATGCCCTCTGTTTCTCTAGGCCTCATTCTCCTGGGGGTAGGAAGGGACTTTGAGGTCGTCTGTGCCACCTCCCATGCAGGCAGGAATCTCACTAAGGCGTCCACAACATGGGGTCATGCAGTGTCTGCCTCCAGCGTGGGCTCCCAAGCAGCTGCTCTCAGTACAAGCAAGTGCTTGATATTGAGCTTTTGAGCAAAAATCTGCATCCCTGTAACTTTCACCAATTGCTCCTAACTTCGTCCAACTGGAACAACACAGAACAAGTTTTAAGTCCTTTTGATATTTGAAGACAACTCCTATGTGTCATTTCTACCCTTCAATCCAAGCTCTCTGCTCCAGGTTAAGCACCCTGAGATCCATGTGACAGGATTTGCACACCCCTGATCTGCCGAGTGCCCTCCTCCAGACAAGGGCCAGTGATCTGAACACACCTGTTCCCCCTGCTACAACATCACCTTTCTCCCACTGTCACTTAATAGTGGGTCACATGGTTGTCATACACTAACCCTGTAATTAGTTGGACCCGTAGTTCTTTGTTTCCCTCTCAAACGGAAGTTAAGCCCAGCTATCCCAATCTCTACTCAAGTCACTAATCTGTTCAGCATGGAAACGTAGTTTCTTTGTCTTGGTTCATGGTAATACTATCAAGATCTTCATTCTGTCTTCCTGGTCAGAGGTTGTCCTTTCCATGTTTGGCTATCTACAGATTTAACAAACACACTTTTAATCCTAATGTGGCAGAGACACACAAAAAATATCTATTTTCAAATTTTCCCCGTTACTGACGCTTGAGTCTGCACCCTGACCTGGTTGGAACCAAGAAACTTCGATTTTTGATTTGAGAGTGATTTTGGGAAAAAGGAAATTAGCTCTTGGAGTTTGTCTTTTTGTTCTACAAGGACTCCTTCATTCTTCATTCTTCATCAGGGTTTTCATTCTTTTAAGTCATCAGGTGTAAGGCTAGATGTTCTGGGACAACCTCCAGGAGAGATGATCTCTCCTGGCCACACGGTGGTGGGCCATTGCTTTGGTGAGAGGCAGCTGGGAGAAGATAGCGGTGAGAAGGAAGGCCAGTGGGGCAGCTGTCTCCGTGAAGTTTCTTTTTCTGCTCTGTAATTCCCTTACGTTATACTGCCGCCTTGGGGGAAACAGACAGCTTGTATTGGCCAGGAGGAGCAGAAGTGAAGACAATGAGAAGCAACCAAGTGGGTTTGGAGAACAAAGTCATACTCCCAGGGTGTCCCAGGAAAGCGAGAGGGGGCGTGGGGCATAGGTGGACTCTCTGACATGGGTTACTCAGGCAAGGGTGACTTGCGAGGGCTGGGGAACCTGGGGTGTCCAGGTTAGGGGAGACCTTGCTAACAGTGAGAGGCAGGGATTCAGGAGCTCAGCCACAAGAAGAAGTCTTTTAGATGCTGTTAATTTTACATTAGCTTTCAAGTAACACATCTGAGCTATTCCACCAGCCCAATACCCCTCTAGCTGTATCGTTATCATCCTACCCACTTGCCTACATCTTTATTTTCTGTGGGTTGTTTTTGGTTTCTTTTTAAGTACAAAAGTAACTGTGCTCTTCAGGAAAATCCAAATGATACAGAAGTATATTGGGAAAGCATTTGTCAAAAGTTATGTTAAAATCAGGGCTTGTGGCATTTGCCAGCTTCTATTGACAGCGGAGCTCTTGTTGACTGGGTGTGCTGCCTGCCCTCTTGTCTGTCCTGGCTCCCTCTCCCAGGCCGAGTGTGGTCTATAGACTCAAACTAGTAGAAGAATCACATTCGCCTTTAAGTTCCTCAAGGCGGTGTTGTCACTTAGCAAGAAGCAGTATTTGAGGGCCAACCTAAGGTTTTATGAGTGGGAATAAAAATAGAATTTAGAAAAATACTGTATTCTGTTAGTGTACATGGTAAAATATTGACTTTTAATTTCTACATGTAAGGTGGTAGAGCTCAGTTGCTTTTACCTGCCATGCATCCTTTCCCTCATTTGCAAATAGCACCCCAATTTTCCTTTGGGGAACAACTCCTCCCCCACACTTACCCCGGTGGTCTGTGAGGGGCCACCCCCACACCCTGGCTTTATGGACAAGCATGTAACCTAGGCCTAGATGACAAGAGTGACACACCCACCTGCCCTAGTGACCTCAGAGAGGGGCTTGGGGTCCAGTGGGCCAACCATGGTCAACCCCAGGCTTTCTGCCTGTGTTGTCGGTAAAGAAGGGCTCTCCATCTGCAGGGCTGCTCCACTGGAGGGCGTCCACCTGAGCTCAAGCGGCTACTCTGCCCTCACACAGGAGCCCTGGTGTGGTCAGTGCCAAGCAGAGAGAGGGAGACACTCAGGTGCCGATGACACCGTCTGCTTACAGGAGTCCCGTTCCACCTGAAGCTGTGCCCGGATTCCTCCATCAAAGCCACTTTGAATGAGGCCCTGTCACTGACAACTGAGAGGCCAGTAATCTTTTAGCAGCTGCAATAGAAATGATCTTTCTGCAAATGTAATTGGTGTGGCAGTTGCATTTTCTTTATTCCATGTTGAATTTATCAATATACATGAATATATAAGTGGGATAGTTCTCAGGAGTCTGAATAATCAACTGTACAAGCAATATTTGGAATTTTTAAGCAACAGTTAGGCAAGGCAATTAGGAGGAAATGTGATTTCCATGTAGTGTCAAAATCACCGGGAGAGCAACTTCAGTTCTTTAGACAATTAACTAACCCTGTCAACTCTTTAGACCCAAATACAAAAGTAAAGGTGGCAACGAAAGGAAGTCTAGCAGACTGCTGACATTTACATGAAACTGCAGCTGGTAGGAATGCTGCCTTTCCTCACACAGCGTGGACTCTGCTCCTGTCTGGCTCAGAGGCTGTCCACTAGCAGCTGGAGGGGGCTTGGTTAGACTGGCAGGCCAACACCACATGTCTGTCACCTACCATTCTTTCCTGAACTTCTGGGGAAATGCCTTTCCTGGTGTGTGTGTGTGTGTGTGTGTGTGTGTGTGTGTTTGATGTGGTTCTTAAGTCTCATTGACGGACAAGTGTGACCCAGGCTTCAGACCAGGAGACAGGGAAGCCCAAGTTTTAATTTTAGGTATGATACTGAATCCTTGTGTGGCTTTGAAAAAGCCACTTAACCTCCTGGCCTCAGTTTCCCTGTCTGCAAAATAAGGCTCATAATCCAAACTTAGATGCCTCACCGGGCTGCTGTGTGCATTAATTATTGTTTATAGTGCAAGTGGAAGTTGAGCTGTGTTAATTATTATTATCATTTCTGGGTCTTCCAGCCAAGTTCAAGCCAAGCCCTTGTCTTGCTTTTAGTTCCTGAGATCTGACAAGATACAGCCCCAGGCCATGTGGAGGGCCATAAACCCAGGCTAATCAACAGATTATGCGTATCTCACTGCAAGGGACTGGCCCAGTAGACTGCCAGCCACAGGCCTTCGGTTCTGGGTTCTGGGGAAGCCCAGGGATCCACAAGCTTTCTTAGAACCTTGTTCTAACAGCTGGACTTGTGAAGCTGCTGCCACACTCCTGTCCCTGGCCTCTTTGTGTACCTGCCACTTAATTTACTAAGAAGTCTGGAGATCAATAAGAGGAGCTCACCCTGTCATTAGACAAGGCCCTAAATTGCAAGTTACAGGTGGAGAAGCTTCAGAAGTATTGTGATCACTCAAGAGGAAAGATGACTAATCGCTTTCTTCTGGTCACTTATTTGGCGTATGTCTTTGGTTTCTACTCTCTAAGTACAACAGTTATCAGATTTCCATGTAAGTGGGTAGCTTCATTGAAAACACTTGTGGGTTCTGCCACTTCACCTAGTCCAAACTGCTTAGTTGTATTTCCCCACCATCACGTAAAGTTCAGGAGATGAGTGGAGGAGAGAAAGCTCACCTCACCCACTGCCATCTCCATCTCCATCTCCATCAGTATCACTGTTGCGTATCCGGGAGACACCGTGTATTTAACCCTTTGCAGGGAGGTTCATCTCCACATAACCAGTGCAAGTTGCATAAACAGTTCCAGCACGTTTGGATCTTGGCCGTGTGCAGAACCCCAGAGTTTAGAAACAGTGCCCAAATGCATAAGCATTCTGAAGAGCAGAAAAATCTGTATTTTGCAGAAGGTTTCAAGCAGACTGTCCAGGGCACAGAGGCAGCCCATTTCCTGATTTGGCTCACTTGGCAGGGGCTGGAGACATCTGATTTTAGGGAAATTGTAAGCCCCCTAGGAGGCACCATCCATACCCACCGAGGACTGGAGCCAGTTGTTCCAGGGCAGATCATGCCCCTGCCTGTGTGCTTGACACTCGTGTCCAGGCATACACTCACATCTATTTGCACTGATTCATAACTGTCTCCTTCCAAATTTAGTCCTTGCCGTTAATATCCCCCACCAACACACACACACACACACACACACACACACACACACACACACACACGCTGTCTTCACCCCACATGCCCTAGCCCTCACTTTCCCCAGCTCTGTAATCCCCTGGCAAACAGTCAGGGCCTGCCTGGCTCTTTTGTCTGCTCAGCACAGCAGGCAGACGGCGGTGGGGTGTTGGTGAGTGCTAGTTAACTAATTAATGATTGTAAAGTACTTTGAAAACATAAAGAACGAGATAAATGCCAAGTATTATTGTTATTAATGATGAGGAGGCTGTTTAGTCATCCTCTGCTGTGAACTCAGCTCACGGCTCCACTGTGGCCGCAGGCTGATCTGTGAAGGAGGCTGAGAACGCTCCTCCTCCCTGCAGGCGCTGTTTCACACTGAGTCAGTGACCACGGTGAAGGCCAGGGGCCAGGAAACCTCTCCGCGTCTCCCACCTGCCCTCGAAGCACGGCCTGCTTTGTGGCTGCAATGCTAACATTTACCGAAAGCCAGGCTCTGAAACTGCCTGTTTCCCATTCACCTGTTTAGTAAGTTCGCTGATGTTTGAGTTCTTAATTATGGTGATTAGCCTGCCCCTATCTAAGCACAGGATGAAGCCCGCAGCAAAGCCGCACTTTGCATTTAGCGGATGGACTCACTTACACACGTGATCGTTATCTCTTTTACATGTTTTTAGTGCTTTCTCCTTGTCCCCCTCCCTCCCCTCCCCAAATGCTTCTATTCCCATTTGCTCATTTGAAGAGTAATTCAGTCGCCTTAGGAAAGGCAGATGTATTTTCCCCATTTTACAGATGGGAATCCGGAGGCTTAGGGCATTAGAGGCCTTGCCTAGGGCTCCAGGGCATCTAGAATCTGGTGGCAGGGTCACACACAGGTCACCCAGCTCCCCTGTGCCCAGGCTGAGCGATGCCCTCTGACACGCAATGTGATTGCAACAGATTCCACACACCTGACAGGATATGCAAGGAAATGGTAGAGACACTCCACGATATAGTCAAGTGAGGCAAACCCACTCAGGTCTCTGCACTGCTGTCTGACCGAAGCCCCAGCCACGGCTGGCACCGAGACGTTCTCTGTGTCCTGCCTGAGGCTTGTGCGCCTAGACTCTGACAGCCTAACAGCGCCAGAAAGACCTCAGAATCCAACCGTGCAATGCATTCCCTTCACAGACGATGACACTTCGGTCCAGAGATGTTAAATTACTCCTTCAAGGCGACAGAGCCGTTAAGCAACGAGGCTCAAGGCCTGCTCCCCATTCTGCTGCGCAATCCTTCTCTTAGCCATCCCTGACTCAGCGTCAGGCCCCTACCACGGAGTGGTGAAGCTTTAAGTGGTTTCATATTCTTTGAAGTTTTCTGTATTTCCCAAAATTTCTTCTGAAACCAATGAGAGAAATAATCAGAGAACAAGGGATTGTTACATGTGTGCAGAGTGGGCATGCAGGTGGGGAGCCCAGCGTCTCTCTTCCCAAAACACCGAACTCTTTGTCATATTGACAATTTTTCAACCGAGGCGCCCGTTAGAGTTCATCATTGCTGTCAGAGCGGCTATTACAAAACATCACAGACCGGGCGGCTTACAAACAACAGAAACTCCTTGCTTACAGTTCTGGAGGCTGGAAATCCCAGCTCAGGGCCAGCACGGTCCGGTGAAGACCCACTTCCAGTTTGCAGGCTTCTCATATCCTCGCTGTGAGGGAAGGGGCTGGGCGCCATGGCGGTCTCTCTTTTAGAGCCCTGAGTCCATTCATGGGGACTCCACATAACCTCCCAGTGACATCCCAGCACCATCACACTGGGCACTGGGATTTCAACAAATGAATTTTGGAGGTGGGGGGAGACGTCAGTATTCAGTCCATACCACTGGTTATCGTTTCCCATTTTAGTTTCTAAAAAGGAGGCATTTCAACAAGCCTACACCTTAGTTCTAGGTCTAAGCTAGTGGGGGACCTGGGGCCAGGAGGGCTTGTTGGTCTGACTCTCAGCCAGGGAGCAGCCACTCTGCCTCGGAGAACATTTCAAGGGCTCTCCAGTGACATGGGACCTGGCTAACAGCACCACAGCTGTGCACTCTCCACTGAGCTCTGAGGCCTGGTGCAATGGCCAAAGATGCTGTGGGGTTTCTTGTTTTAACAAGTGAGTTTATGATGTAGCACATTTTTAAACATTGCAGCTTCAAAGTACACCGAAGTTCAAACGTGCATCAAGAATGCAGCCTGTTGTGGAGTTAGAAAGCCGAGCTGCGCTGGGTAGAGCCTCGGGTTCTGCTGTCTCTTACACCTTCTCAGTTCAGAGCAGCCCCTGGAGCTGCCACGCCGCTGCCACCCAGTGGGACCACGGCCCTGCTCAGCGGGGCGGGTGGGGTGGCCACAGTCAGCATATTTTGCTTCATGTACTTCTGAGCAGATGCTTGTCCTGAAAAATTCTGGAGTGTTTGGAGAAAGCAGAAGAGAAACAGAATCCAGGGGAGAAACACCACCAGAGGTTGAGCCAGTAAGAGGCCTCAGACCCACTAGTCAAGTGGACAGTAAGGCAAGCCTGTCCTAGAAAAGTCAATACCCCCTTTTGGGTCTTTTGGCATCAGTATAGCATAATGCACATGACCAAGTGATAAAAAAAGAAAATTAGCTTCTCAAAGTTAGAATCCCTGCCATCCCTGTCTTCCTTTCTCGGCAGAGCTCACATGGACTGAGCACTTACAGTGTGTCAGACACTACACAGTCTCTCACTTAAGCCCATATCCGCCTAGGATATTAATTTTACAGATGAGGAAACTAAGGCACAGAGAAGTTAAGGGGCTTGCCCAAGGACACACAGCTCACATGTGGTAGAACTGGGATTTGAATTGTATTGCCCTGTCTCCAAAGCCCATGTTCTTCATCTTTTTGGTATTTAGACACCATAATCCCATCACAGTCTCTGTAACCCAGCGGGCCTCTCAGCCTGAGAGCCGAATGAGAGTGGAAAATATTCCGGGATCTCTTGTAATTCTGAAAAAAGTGCCCAAGAGATATTAGGAAGGTAGAGGTGCTGGTTGAGTCACCAGATGGGGCATTTCTTCCCAGGGTTGGTGCTCTTGGTGAAAGGAGGAGTGCGCTGAGGAACTTGTCTGTGTGTAAGCCCCCTGCGCAGGGGTGGGAACACCAGGCTTTCTCCAAAGGGGGAAGACTAGCTCACAAGGACTTTGGTTGCCCATGATTTGAACATTACAGTACGATTCCCATTTCCATCCAAATCCACGTGTGGACACTGTTTTAATGAGTCTAACTTTACAAGCATAAAGGCATAGGTGCTGGGAAAACAGGACTTCTGAAACACGCCCCACACGTCTGAAAAGCTTTTGTGTAGGCTATTGTGTTAACACACATGTTCTAGCAGCAGAAACTGCAGCTCTACAGAGCCTATGTTAAGAATTTGGACTCTGCCCTGAATGTTGATTCTGTTTCACATGTAGCTCAGCAATGTGATAACATTCCTCTTCCCTGGAGAATGGCTGGTGGTGTGTGACTAGCAGGAAGCTGAGAGCTGAAGAGAAGGATCATGCTCATACTAACACTTACCTATGAAAGCCTTTCACCTGCCGCTCTTAAGGCCTGTGGCCAGTAACTGGCTAGTCCTCCCACCACCTGCGCTGGGTAAGTGTGATTGCCTCGTGTTTTATAGGTTGGAACATGGATGAACATGGGGCTATTACATGACTTCAGGCAGCACCTCCCCCAAAGAGCTGGGACTGGGTGTTGGGGAACCCTCCCTCTGCCTGGGAGAACAGCATGCACCAAATGTGGCTACCAGCAGGGAGGGGTTCTCAAAGACCCAAGAAACCAAAGTGGGGGTGAGGAGTAGAAGAGAAAGAATGAAAAGCAATAAATAGCACAGAAGGAGGTTAGAGGTTCTCTCCGACTTCCTGTAACTATAATCCTACCGGCCACATGTGAGAGAAACCAAATGTCATGCAAAGCAGTGAAATTGTCACCCTGAGGGGTGGGGGCTTGCAGGCGAAAAGGTCAGAATAATCCCTTAAGCAAAGCAGAAGTCCCAATGCTATTTTTAGGAACTCCTAGAATTTGCCACCTATTTTTAGAAAGTCTTAGAATTGGCCACCTCAACATGATCTGAGAACAGCCTGAGAATTACACTTCACCACCCTGGAGTGCAGCGTCACGCTTCCCTCCACCGTGGCTGACGGGCTTCTGAGAAGCGTATAGGACAGATGTTGGGAAAGTGAATCACACCTTGAGCACACTGGGCTTCCTACTGGTCAGGGACGGGGGTAGAGGATGGGGGCAAACAGTCATCACCCAGCTGCGCAGCGTAAGCTTAACCTAGTGGTTAGGAGTGTGGGCTTTGAAGTCCTGCACATCCAAGCTCCAGTCCCATCCCCCACCCCCCCCACCCCCCCACCCCCCACCACCACCACAACCCGGTTTCCTGAGCAAGTCTCAGTTTCCTCATCTGGTAATTAGGGCTAGTTATTCCCTCCCTCCTGCAGTGGTTGTAAGAGTTGCGTGAGAGAACACTAGCTCCTAATAAGCATTCCGTGAACAGCAGCTGTTATTACATGCTAAGTTTTACACATTGGTTTTTCTTTACTGAAAGGATATCTCTTCCCAAAGACAGGAGGGGTGATGGGAGTGCTCGGTTTCCTTAGGGTTCTGACACATACCGTTCCTCCAAGCTGCTTGAGTGCCCTCTGAATTCCAGTCTGTGGAGCACAGCAGGCTTTGCTTGGCCTGGGAAGCCCTTGTTTTGCATGGCCTGGGAAGGAGCACAGGTCAAGATGGCAGCCGTGTGGTCTTGGGGCTGATCTGTCCAGTCATTGTGCCACTCCCATGGTTTCTCAAGAGGACCAGCATTGTTTTTCTTTCTTCAAGAGAACAAATCCATGTTATTTATTTACTTTCCAATAAGTTTAAATCCATGAGGGGTAAGCATTACACGGATGTTGTGCCCACTGGCCTTAGCAAGAAGGTTGCTTTGGAATTTAGCACGAACCTTGTCACTGTTTCCATGAGCAAGAGTTACCTTCCCCAGGCGACTCTGGTTTTGTCTGGGTTGCCACCAGGAGTCACTGTGTTGTTCTTTGCTTTGTACACATAAGCACATCTCTTGCCCAAAGAGAATTCAGTTTCATCTTGAGCACAAACACCTTCAATTTTAAGAAGAGCTGTGTGTTACCTCTGCTTCCAGAGACTCCACTTATAGCTGGCAAAAATGGCCTTGGCCCACAGCCTTCCAGACGTAATTGTCGTTATAGAAGTCCTGTCCCCAGCAAGCCTCCGGGGCTCCAAGATATGGAGAAAGGAAGGCAAAGCCCCCTATTTTTCTTTTCTTTATTTATTTTTAAAATTGTTGACACCATTACAGATGTCCCCCATATATCCCCCTTTGCCCACCTTCACCCAGCTCCCAACCATCTCCTCTTCTCCTGGCCTTCCCCACACTGTTGTCTATGCCCATGCATTATGCATATATGCTTTTTGGCTAATCTCTTCACCTTCTTTTATCCAGTTCCCTCCCTCTCCTGAGATCTGTAGTCTGTTCCACTCTGTTTCTTATAATGGAAGGTCTGAAGCAATGATAGAACCTTTCTCAATGCCCCTTGAAAATGTGATAGAAGTCATGGTCCTCTCCCTCTCAAAAAATGCACATACATGCACAGTTTATACAGCCAATTCTCGCTCTTTGTGGTGGTATGTCCCATAAAGTCCCTGGGAGCACCGAATTCTCAAATACGGGACCATGGTCCCCGGGGGCAAACACTGAGGTAGGTCCCTGTGAGCCTCTGGTCACAGCATTTTCACCAACGGGTCAACACATAACTTGGTGTTATGTGTGTTTCTGTTTCAAGACACCTCATTTAATATATATTGTTGGTTCGTTAACATTGAACTCAGGGCCAACAGCACTGTCATTTATGCCCAAACAAATCTTATCTAACACGTGTATGTTTTCTGTGAGCCGTCACAGTCCTCTTGCACTTAGGAGCACCAGACAGCACTTCAGCAGTGTGCCTGGGGCCATTTCAGACAGTGGAATCACTAAGAAGTACAAAGAGGCAGATCGCATGGAATTAAATAGCCTGCGACAGTCACTTGTTTTCAGTGCGAGAGCTGCAGAGCGTTGCCTCGTTCAACCTCAGCTGCGGGTGTGCGCATTGGATGACTCTCACTTTCCCTGCTCTGCACATGTGCGTGTCCACAAACGACTGCACAAGTGCCATGGGCATTGACTGTGGGATTACAGATAAATTGTAGCAAGTACATGAATCTGCAAAAACAGAATCTGCAAACAATGAGGACTGACCGCATGCGAAGCCCATGGAAGCCACTCCTCTGGGAGTTAGGC
This sequence comes from Myotis lucifugus, assembly GCF_000147115.1. Lineage (NCBI taxonomy): Eukaryota > Metazoa > Chordata > Mammalia > Chiroptera > Vespertilionidae > Myotis > Myotis lucifugus. The sequence continues at coordinate 680,861 of NW_005871264.1, read as the reverse complement.
AGCGGGAAGTGTCTTATCTTTTGCAATCCTCTGGAACCTGTCTAAAATGGAGCAGATAAAACGTCTTCCTGCAAAAGCATGGGTGTCCTTCACCACACCTTTTCATTCTTTTCTTCCTTAATATTTTATACCTCAGCAATTTAAAACCTAGGCATTTGGGGGGAAATAAGCCTCTTATTATAAAAACTATGAATATTTGGTGCTTTCTTACATGTATTATTACTGGCCTTAGCAGTCAAATGTTCATCTTTCTCAAAGGAGCCTGATTATAACTATTTGAAAGAATCTGCATATGAAGGAAGATTGGAAGGAAGCATGAGAAAAGAAAACAGTTGTTGGGGGTAGCAGAATGTGAAAACATTTTTCCTTCATAATGTGTTCTTCAGTGTTGGTGTTATGTGATCTCAGACATAAATAAACTTAAAAAAAACAAACTTCAATTAAAACAACATGTCTAGGAGTAGAAAATGACCAAGGGAAATATATTTAGGCACAGGGACACACTGGCAAAAGAGATCGAGTGCTCCAACTTCCCCATCATTTCTGTCCTGAGGGCTTTCTGAGGGCCATGGTATTTCTCCCAGCGATGGATTTTAACATTCTAAGCCCTCTCTGTACTTTCCTTCGTGCTGACACATAATGCTAAGACAGAAAATGGAAAAGCATTATAGTCAAGACGTAAAGGGCACAGGTAACTAGCACGTCATCAGGTATCTCTGGGAAACCGGAAACTCTGCAACATGTGGTTTTGTGAAAACTACTGAGGAGAAGGTCCGGAGAGAAATCGCCAACAGGAGTGCAGACAAGTGGCCTAAAATAATGCAGATTGGACATAGGTGGGACCTACAGCCTTTGAGGACAGAATCTGATGCAATTCATGGGCCCAAATGTCTTAGTAAGACCCCCTCTTGAAGACCATAGAAATCAGCCAATCCAGGTTTTATTGGGAATACTGAATCCTTCTATATGTTAGGCTGGGCTATATATGGCAGATACCAAAAAATCAGACCCAATCCTTGGCCTCAAGTCCCAGTCTGCTTGGGAAGGCAGGATTCAGTCATCAAAGAAGCCTCTGCTCTCGATGGCACACAGTGCTGAGCCCTGTGGGTGCCAGGCCGCAGTCTAGGCTCTTGGGACACACAGGTGAAGAAGAGACAGTCCCTGTCTTCAGATGCTGAGATTCCTGTGAGGGAGACAGACAATAAACAAGGAAACAAATAAGGAACACACCAGACAGAGATGACATGACGTGCTATGAAGAAAACAAATGGCAATGTGATAGGAGTGCTTGGCCTCTCTGAAGAGAGAACATTTGAGCGTGGGGTGAGAAAGTGAGCCAACTGTGCCAATACCTGGTGTGTGCGGCAGATCAGGAGACTAGGCCAGAGGGAGAGAAAGACACCTGTAAGGAGGGAGTCCTGTAGGGGCTAGAGGACATGAAGTAATATGTGACTTGATTCTGTAGATCAGGGATGCAGACACTGCCACCTTGGCTCCCTTAGCAGACATTGCTAATCTAACCCCACACTGTCTCCCACCAGGCCCAGGGGCAACCTCTCAAGCAGACACTACCAATCAACTGGAGTTGATGTGTGAGTTAAAGACTATTTGCCTCCTGTACTATAAACAATGAGGAGCCTTTTAAAGGTTTTGAGCAAGAGACTATCAAAATGGAAGGAGTGTTTTAAAGAGATTAATCTAACCATGGTGTTAATACATGAAATAACTTGACAACTTTACTCATTTTCATCAACCTCAAAAGCTAGGTATTATACATATAAGCATCACCAATGGACACAGACACTAGTTGGGGTAAGGGCATGTGCTGGGGGATAGGGGTGACCAGGGAGAGGTCAATAGGGGGAAAAGGAGACATATGTAATACTGTATGTAATACTTTAAACAATAAAGAATTTTTTTAAAAAGCTAGGTATTATTAACTTCTTTGAGCAGATAGAGAAAGAAGGTAAGTTATTCAGTTTTAAAGCCCTTGCTCATTTCACTATGGAACACTGATATTTTAAGTATAAGGCAATGGGAATTTGGATGGAAATATTGGACAGATGTGAAAAACATAAAGGAAAAATTAGTGGGAGCTGATGACTAATTGGAGATTAGAAGGAAGGCAAGGGTCGGGTCAAAGATAATAATCAGGACAAATGAAAATAGGTCTTGGTTGCAGAGGAAAAAAGTCTAGAATGCTACCACCAGCCTGTTAACGCTGTTACTTCTGAGGAGTAAGATGAAGAGTGGCAGTTGGGGGAGCACATTTTTATTTGTTACTTTATAAGCTTCTGCATTTTGTTTTGCCATAAGCATGTAATTTTGTAATTAAAAATAATTTTTTTTCCCTCTTGGGTGACTGAGAGATGCCACTGACAGAATTCAGCAGATGCTAAGTTTGGGGTTAGGAACAAAGAGAATACATGCTGACAGGCATGTTGAGTGAGCGCTGGTGGGAGAGCCACGTGGCAATGGCTCACAGCGTTTAGTCCAAGTACAGACTCGGGCCCATTTGTACTTCTAAGCTCTGACTCTTCATTTTGGGTTGCAATCAGTCCAGACCATCATGTCTGCCACTGGACTGTCCCTACTAGGCAGGTCACTCAAACCAAGAGCACAGGGACCCATACACCCCTCGGGCCAGTGCACGGGAGCAGGGCTGGTCCCAGAGGGGGAGCTGACTCCACTCTGGGCACGTTGTTCTTCTTCATTTGCTCGCAGTCCCCAGGACTGGTCCTGGCAAGGTGGTTGGGGAAGGGGAAGTGAGGAATGCCTCTGGCATGCCTGGCCCCTGGCGAAATGCTAGCACCCTATTCTAGGAGGTGAGCCCTTGCCAGGAGACACCTCCCGGGGGTGCTTGACCTCTCTGTGCCCTGTATGGGCAGCACCCCATACTGCTTACCTCAGAGCAAAGGGGTTGTGAGCCATGGCTAATAAAAAGAGCTACTTGTCAACTAGCAGTTAACATAATCACAACCATAACAAGGACACAAATAATACTGTGTCCAGGGAAAACAACAGTTCACTAAAAATTTGGGAGTAGATTCCTGAGGCGGGAATGAGATGCCCCCATAATCATCTTACTCAAGATGCTTTTTAATAGAAGGTAATAACCAGAAATGAAACCAGCAGCATGATGTACACCATGTCATAAGAAATAATTGTTGGCCCGGCCGGGCTCCCGGGAGCAAGCCTCCCTCCGGCTGCCTCTCTCTGTCAGGTGTGGACTTCATCTCTCTCCACGGCTCAGGAGGGGCCTGCCCCCCGCATGCGGCCTCTCGGAATTGGAGCAGGGAGCCCACGAAGAGGGCACATGTTGTCCCAGCTTCCGGAGCAGTCGGGAGGCTTTGAACTCTGGGAGTGGGCTGCTTCCTCTGTGGGAGAGAGGAGGGTGGGGCAGGCCCAGGGCGAACGCATTTCCCTCCTGTTTGTTTGCCAGATGTGTGGCCTCTAAGCAATCTGGCCTGGTGGGTACACAGCTACCACCGCCCGGGTGGCCTGGGGTGGGACCCCCAGCACTGCAGGGTTGCGGAGTCAGTCTCCCTCGGGCCCTCAAGCAGCCTAGAGATGTGTGATTTCTATAGAAACCGGCCTGTGACAGAAGCTTCTACATGTACCAGCTGTCCAACGTGCTCGTGGTCCCACTGGTACTGGGGGGACCGAAGGAGTCCTGGCCCGCACTGCGTGTCCTCCTGACACCTTATGGCTGGCGTTTGACCCAAAGCCTCTGTCCCCAAGGTCAATGTCTTGTGTCTACTTTCGTTGCTAAGGCCTGATTCTAAAGCCTCCCTTCACACTCGTGGCCTTTGGCAGGGAAATTCCTCCGAGCGGCGGAAGCAAATCTTGTGGTTGTGGTGCGTGATGCAGCACTTTTACTAGTACCTGCCCGCACACCCCTGGCTGAACCTGGGACATCTGGGAAAGATCCCAGTTCTCTTTAGGAAATGGCAGCCTGAACGGGCGGCCCTGCCCTGCATTACTCAGAGTCTCGGAGCTGATTCATTCAGTGATACAGACGGGGGAATCCGGCAGCGCTCTCTGCTACACACCTGTCTCAGTTAATCACCTAGAATCAGCTGACATCACTGGGGTGGTTGTAGAGTGTGCTATTTTGAATTTTATTTATGAAAGCTGGAGGGGAGGCTAGGACCCCCCGCCCCTCAGGACCTGGTCGCTGGGACAGGGCCCTGGGTGCTTTGGCCACTGGTTGCCTGGCTTCACCTGCACCTTTGTGTTGAAGGAAACCCCTGGGGTTGTTCAGGGCATTCCTTTCATCCCTGTGGCTGGCTCCTTCCTTCCTTGGCGAGCTCCGTGAGCCCCTGGTAGACAGGATCACCTCTAAGGAGCGGTAATCCCTCCCCGCCTGTTTCCTCTTCCTCTCCTCCTTCTGCCTGGGCCTGCCACCCGCCTCCCTGACAGCCCAGAGTCCCACTAGATGACTTAGAGCCTCAGAATCGCTGAGCCCGTAAAGGGCCTTTCCCCCTCTTCTCGCCTCCCTCTGCCACAACACTTTTTTCTTTGTTGACTCTTCTCTACTCAAAGACAGTTTCTTCTGCTCGGTTGGCACCAGGAGGGGCGAGTGTTGGGCATTTCCCCTTATTCCTGCCCCGTGCTAAATCCCTCTGGTTGGTGCCAGAAAGCGCGGCTGGCCTGCAGTGTTCCCAGCCCAGTGGCACGCCAGCCTCTTCCCAGGGGGCTCGCCCTGTGCTGTCCACTAACACTTGCAAAGTGGCTGCTTCAAAGAGAAATGTGCTGTCTGTGTACAATATATACCAGGTTTCTAAGACTTGGAACAACAGCAACAAAAGAATTTCCACTAGTTTTAATCATTTTTATATTGATCATATGGTAAAATCGTATTTTGGATATATTAGGTTAAATAAAATATTAGAATTACTTCACCTGTTTCACTTTTTTTAAACGTGGCCACTAGAGAACTTGAGGTGACAATGTGTGGCTTGCTCATATTTCCATTGGACAGCACTGGTCTCAGGGGAGGCGCTGGGCATCACTTCCCAGGGCTCCTGGGACCACAATGCCACTGGGCATTCGCTGTTTGAAATAGCTCCACTTGGCCTTCAGGCTGAGCCTTCACGTGGTGACTTCCACCCACACAGTGAAGGCGGGACTAAGGGGGGAAAGTAAAAGAAACAATAATGAAGAAGTTTTTCCTAGTTACCTGAATAGCCCATGTGATAGGTCATGTTATTGCTATCAGTGTGGCAGTCCCAGACACCTGTTTGTTAATGTGGCTATTGTGGGACCTAGTATTTATCATAGCCATAATAATCATCAGTGTAGCCAAAGCGAGCAAATATCCCACCGAACTGAAGTGTGCTCTCTTTAACTGGGCACTGGGGCGTGTGTTTGGAAAAGTAGCTCTTTCAGGGACTAGCTGGTACCATGAAGTCCTGAGAGAGTTCCTGGGGCAGGAAGGCCCTGCCAGGTGATGGCTTCCTTAACTCCCGATGGCCGTGCCGAGGAACGCACGTGTGGATACAAACATTGCTGTCCATGTGTGTGTGCAACCTTCTTTGGAGTCTCCAAACAGCTCTACTACGTTACCCGTTCCCATGCACAAGTGGCTGCAACCCACCTGTGTGGCTCACAACGCAGTGCTTGTTCCGGGGGAGGGGCAGGCAGGAGTTCCAGGTCAGGGCTCTCCTCCTGGAGTAGCCGCCCACTGGCCATTCCGTCTGCAGACCTTCCTTCCTCCACCCACCAGCCTCACCGCCACTGCGTGTTCATCCTCAGAAACATTCAGCGAGTTTGTTGTCTGCAGGATAAATCCCAAACGCTGTCGGACTCAAAGCCCTCAGCACTCTGGCCCCCGAATCTTTCTGTCACTTTCTTTCCCACCATTTCTAAAGTCTACTGTCTAGTGGGAAAATAATGACACAAACAACTGTTCTCTGGGAAACTGCTCGGAAGGAGAAGTCCAGGGGGCCTGGAGGAGCACCCTAGCTTTCCTTCAGCCTTGCTCTCTGCCTGGTGTGGATGCTCCTTGATGAGAGTCATGGCTTTTCCTTCCCAGGGGATGCACGTGGGGGGTGCTCAGGGAATTCTCAGCAGAGATGATTGGTGACACAGTATCAGAAGTGGAGAGTCAGTGTTTTCCATGTCTGTGCCCAGTAGTTCAGGCCTCAGAAGGGCCTGGCTGAGCAGGAGAGAGAGAGTCAGGGTGTGGGCTGTGTTCCTCCCCCAGCTTTGTGCAAGGCCGTCAATGGCAGTACACTGTAGCTATCATACTGTAGAGATGATTCCACTCTGTACACTTTGATTGAGGAGCAAGATGTTTAAAAAAATATTTTATATCTTCCTGCACTGAAAAAGAAATGATGATGACTTCCCTTTGTGCAGCTCAGACCCCCAGGAAGGTGTCCTGATGGTGAGCGTATCACCAGGGGAGTGTGGTGAGTGAAGCCCATCAAAGTCACAGTGTCCCGCCCTCGGGGTGTCAGCCAAGGAGTGTGCAGAGCAGGAACCAATGTGACAGAGTCGCCCATCGAGACAGCATTACATCACCCAAGTTCATGGGGAGTTTCTGTGGAACCAGAACGAGTGAGTTTCTTGCTCGCTGCTGTGAGGTGTCTCATGAGTGGAAGTGAACATGATCTTAGGAAATCCTAACTTGCATTTTCTTCATGGGGACTCACCGGGCCATGCTGCAGTTTCTAAAATAAGGCCCTCAGGCTACTTTCTGGCTAGAATCATCCGAGGATTCCTGTGTCTCACCCTAAATCTTCCAACCACGACTGGGGTGAGCCCCAGAAGTCTGCACCCTGCCTAAGCTCCCCAGGGGACTCTTGTGCAAACTCAGCCCCATTTGAGAACTCCCCCTGGAGTTCTACTGTCAGCTGCAGGTTCTATCCAGACCCACTTTCCCTCAAGTGAGACAGAGCCAAGTCTGGGTCACTGGTTCAGACTCCTCCTCACTCATGGTGAGTTTTTATGGCCAAGGGTGGGGTGGGCATAGACAGAATTCTAGGCTCCTTTTTTACCAGCTAACCTCAGTCAGGCCTACACCAATCCATCAGAGATGTTCTAATATTGAACCTCAAAGAATAACAGCCAAGTACTCCGTCTCTTTCCTCTTTGGAAGTTCTGAAAAAGTATCCACTTCCTGCTGCTCAGATGTCCTAAAACCTGTGGAGAGGGACCATATTTGTCAAGCAACAACAGCAAAAAGAGTCCTACTAACTAATCCCTTCTCACAGACTATGTGACAAAGACCACTAAAATGATTCTTCCTAAGGTGTCACAGCTGCTTAAAATAGAGGCAGCTCAAAACTTTTGAATATCATCTTAACTAAAAAGTATGGATTTAAATTATTTTTTTTAATGATAAAAAGGACTCTCTATCTTATCCTTTCTATCACTCCCAAATCCTGAATATTGGTAATAAAAATGTTTCAATTATAATTTTTTTCCAAGGCAGCCTCTTAAAGGTAATACTCCTAAGGCTAAACGTGGCCAGCATTGTAATTTGTCTCTCTTACCTCCCCTGTTCTGTTCCTTCCCCCTGTTTCAGCCTCTGCCCATCCCCAGGCTACAGGGATGTTGGTCTCCCTCCCAAGTCTCTGTTCTAGAAGCAATCATTTGATAAAAACCAACTTACTCTGATAAATACCAACTACTGACAAGATTTTATGAATTTCCCATCAGAAGAGCATTTTTAATTTTATTTTTAAATTATATTTTTATTGATTTCAGAGAGGCAGGTAGAGAAGGGGTAGAGAGAGAGAGAGATAAACATCAATGATAGAGAATCATTGATCTGCTGCCTCCTGCATGCCCCCTACTGGGGATAAAGCCTGCAACCTGGGCATGTGCCCTGACCAGGAATCGAACCACCATGACTTCCTGGTTCATAGGTCAACACTCAACCACTGAGCCACACTGGCTGGGCAGAAGAGCATTTTAAGAGAGAGAGAGAGAGAGAGAGAGAGAGAGAGAGAGAGAGAGAGAGGGAGAGAGAGAGAGAGAAATGGTTAGTACCAAGAATGAATCACAAATGATGGCATTCATCATCTGTGGGGTAAACAGCTTTTAACATCCTTCCAATCACACCTTATGGTTGGATGCCTAGCTGCTCTGCTCTGCTGGAGGCCAGCCCCGAATACTGTCAGCCTGCTGGAAAATTACAATAAGAGTTTAGCGTGGGCACACTAAGGTGGGCTATTTAAGATGGACAAGAAGATTCATAATAGATGAAGCTGAATGATGGGTTCATGGAGGTTCATTATACTATTTTGTGGATGTTTGAAAATTTCCATAATAAGAAGTTTTAAAATGTTCTTTAACCAAAAACTAGGGGTGGTGATTATGTTGGACTTTTGACTGTGTGTAGATCGAAAGAGTGAATAAAAAGATCCTGTTGATTTTGATATATATTATTCCATTTGGTCAGCTCATAGCCAACAGGGTCATTTTGAACATGGGAAATTAAGTTAAATCATTGCACAAAAATATGCCACAAATCCAGCTTCTTCCTCTTTAGTAAAATAATATTTTTATGACCCAGGAAGTAAAGTATCATTATGCAAAAAGGGAGGGATCGTTGTACACAGTCCAAGTCCTCCAAAAAGAGAGTCGTGGTGTATGCAAAATAACCACAGTCCCGGGCTGGCTCCTGCTCTTGCCAGAATCAGTCATGAAACCTGTACTAGCAGAAATTCAGGGTCTCCTAAAATAGTCATACTTGCGCTAGAGATTCATGCAGTTGAAGCTATTAGTGTGTCATAATCTGAGAACTTGTCCCTGGATGATATACAATTATGATTAGCAGAAACTAGTTTAATAGTGACAGTGTGACTTATCTCTGGGATAACTTGTATGTCAATACACAAAGTAAAACTTGGCCATCTAGAAATCTTGGGGAATGAGTCATTTTTGCTATCTTGGTGTTACTGATATCCTTCAGGCAATACAACTTTAACCATTATTTATAGGAATTCCATGAAAAAGTTGTGAACCTCTTCATCTTGTTACAGTTGATCATGGTCTGTCCTTGTCTTGGTGACTTAGTGACATGATGATGAGCAAGTTACTGTGTTTCTTAATGTCAGGGAAGCTGTGGACAGGTTGTAACTTCCTCACTAACTGCTCTTATACATGTACCTTGTAAAGCTCTTCTTCCTTTTGTCCAGGTACCAGCTACCTCTTCTATCCACTCTCAGATGAAGGTTTCTAGCAACTTTTCCTCTGGCTCTGCCTTTTGATTTGTTGTTTCTAGTCTTCTGGTGACTGGAAAGAAGATCCCTGGCCCTATTTGAATTGTGTAGAAAGGAAGAGTAGATAGAACTGAAATGACTCTGAAAGAGGGGCTCAACGAATGAGCCAAGTACTGGGTTTTAGGACTGAACTTTTATGAAACCCTTTCTGGTGGACCAGAAGCCACTATTCTGAGTGGATAAGTCTTCATCAAAATAACATATATGGTTTTAGTAGGTATAACATTTCTGTGCTATGTTTTGATCTCTATGTCAGCTTATTGAAGGGAGTTAATATTCATGGATCCAAATTACATCAGATAAATTATTTTTTAATATAAGGGTGTTTTGAAGTGATTAGGCAGCATATAGGTGGTGAGAGGCAGATGAGCACAGTATTAAGAGCCAGACCACCTCCATGGTAAAACAGGGATGAGCATACTGTTGTTGGGTGTTATATGAACTGGTATTGATAAAGCATTTGGCAGGGAGAAGAATGAACCAGAACTGAAGACTGGTTTAGGATCAGACAAAAATAGTCCCCTTCCCCCCACCTTCTTTCTGATTCAGGGGAAGGGGGGAGAGAGATAGAGATAGAGATAGAGATAGAGATAGAGATAGAGATAGAGATAAAGAGAGAATAGTGAAAATTGAGAAGGAAAGAAGCCAGGGAGATCCTTGGTGACTATTTGTGTCTACTCATAAAATGACCATTACCTAAAACAGAACTATAATGTAAATACTGATGGCAGCTCAATGATCTGCTCATATCTGGCAAATAAAAATGTAGAAAAAACAATGGTAGAGCGAGAGGATAGTGAAAATAGTTATGGGAATGGGCCAACAAGGAAAGTACTCCAAATGTGGCAGGTGCAGCAGTGAGGACTCGCTGTCCCTTCTGGGATACCTTGTCTATAGGGACGTCTAGAGAGAAAGAGTTGGAAATGAAAGTCATCAGGGTTGGGCCAGGGACAAGGACTTGAGCTTGGCCGACTTCTTTAATTTTATGATCTCATGAAACACAAACTCATCTGCAAGGAAGTGCAGTTTTGAATTGTTAATTAAACATCGATTCAATCAATGGAAGGACAAAGCCTGAAGATGTGGCATAATTAATTTAGTGGGTCCGTTTTACTCCCCCATCTGTTAGTTGAGTCATTTCCAAAGACAGACAAGCAGGACCCCTGAGCTGTGGCTGGAAATAAAGAACGAAGATTAGCTTGGGTACTGACATGTTTTTATCCATCAAGACCTGGGACACCAAACAGACCGAAGAACTTTCAAAGCTTTCAATGAAAGCCAAACAATAATCCAGAAAAGTCTCTCCTCAGTAGGAATAGAGAGGCCCTCTCCCTGCTGCTCCGTTTCCGGGATATCAAAACATGAAAAAACAAGATGGTTGGTGGTTTTCACTGTAAACAGTCAGCTCCAAACAAATACCTTAATTCGTCAAGCAGTTGGACGAGAAGGATGATCCATTTTGAGTCATGCTGCCTAGGTGGCGGAAGTCCCACAGAAAACAGCAGGAGGAATTAGATGAGACTAAATTAGCTCAGGTGTCTGTGGAAATGGGTGGGAAGAGGCAGTGATTCATGGCAGGACAAAGATAAGCTGGTTCTTGTTCTCGTAAACTCCAAGTCCAGAGTCCATTTTCTGAAGTCATTATAAAAAGTAAATTCATTTTAGTAAATGGAAAGTCAAAGGTGTCAGAGCGACAGAGTTGGGACTTCGGCAGGGTTAGAGGTCAGCATCTAGGAGTGATGACCTCATTTGCCAACCTGAGCCAGTGAGCTCTGATGCCCAGAGACTTAACTCGATCCCACAGAGACAGGGGACTCACAGACAGAAAAAAGAGAAGTGGTATTGAACTTGGGAGGTCATTTGGCATATAT
>NW_005871264.1:656554-669654 GCF_000147115.1 Myotis lucifugus | reverse complement strand
TTAAGTTAGTACAATTACTGAGGTTTTATTTTATTTTATTTTATTTTTACCTACGGAAAAGAGGCAGGAGTTGTCTATCTTCCTTACTGCTTTAGTCCTAAAGTATGGTTTCCAGATCTAAGACTGTAGGGGGCGTTTTAGAACCCATCACTGATAAAAAATTGATAGAAGATACATTTTTGGGTGGAATTTGTGATACCGGAACATCTCGGTTGGACTTGATCTATGGTGGGGGATGGGGTCAGGCATCCTGAAGATTACTGATCCTACCTGTTCGCTGGGAGGTCTGTGTGATCACCCACATTCTCTCCAGCAGGAGGAGGGAACACCCTGTTCCCATCCCCAAATCTGTCTCAGCAGCCTGGGCTTAGGGAACACTGAACCCAACTTGGTGATTTTGCCCTCAGAGTGTTCAATCATTTTTGGAGGAATAGCTATCGTTAGCATTGCCCCTACTGAAAATCCAAGGGGACCGTGACTGTATGTCGTGTCATAAAAAGAACACTGGACTTAGAAGACTGAGGGTGTAGTCCCAGCTTCGCATATGATGCCTGATGTGTCCATGGGCGGGTCACTCTTCCCTATGGCCTGACTGCAAGATGAGTTTACCGAGGATAATTTCCAGAGTCCTTCCTACGTCTAAGATTCTACTGGTCTACGAAGTGCTATCATCCATGGTAACAGAGATCTGATTAACTGCCATACCCTCTGGGAATGTACCAGGAAGAACTTGGAACCAAGAAAACATGACCCACCTTATGACAGGAACCACGTGTCCACATGACAGAGGACACCCATGAGCGTGACAGAGTCAGCAAGGGATCTCAGGGAAGGAAGAATCTTCTACTCACAGCACTTCTGATTTGCTTTCCTGTGTTCCCCACATTCCCTCCCTCAATGCTGTCTCACATCCTTTTGAATAATCATGTTGAAACAATGACCTAAAACCCCAAGCCCAATGAGGTTATATGCTCCATGTGTCAGAAGCATCAGATTGGAACTGTCTTGAAAGGTACAACACAGTAGAATTTCCAGTGGAAGTTCTATTTCAAAACCTCTTGCAGAGCATTCACTCCATGTGTCAGACCTCTATGAAAAAATTCTGTTTTTCTCTCATTTAATGTTTACCAGCACTCACTGTGGAGAGCTAACCAGAGGATTAAGGCACATTTTAAATATTGCTTTTTTATTTAAAAATTTGTGATATATGTACCTGGTGCAAAATTCCAAGGAGACTAGAGAATATTAAAGGCAAAGTAAGTCTTCTTCCCCATTATTTAGCCGTCCATCTCTTCCTTACAGACATTCACCTTTTTTAGGTTCTTGTGTATCTGTTCAAAGACATTCAATATCTATGTAAGACTTTGCATACATCTATTTTTTTTCTTTTCACAAACAGTAGCATAGTACACACTATTACCCACACTTGCTTTTTTCTCTTAAAGCTATTCTTTGGAACTCTTCCATGTTAGTACATGTATAGCCACCACATTCTTTTAAATAGCTGCATAGTATTTCCATTGTATAAATCATCATAATGTGTTTAACCAGACTTTTATTAATAGACATTTAGATGGTTTCCAACGTGATGTTATAACAAACAATGCTGCAGTGAATATCCTTGTACAGATAACATTGTCTTTTTGGCATCATCATGTATCGTCATGTGCTGTTAGATATTTATAGATGTATAAATATCTATCTTTTCAATTAGGTTGTAAATGTCTAGAGAACAGCAGATATTGTGCTGTCCTGTGACTCTAGCAACACAAAATGCAGCATCATTTGGGTTTCATAAATACTGAATAAATGAATTAAAGATCCTCAATTGTGCCCATGATCCTTTAGAAAAAAGTAAATGCTAATTCAAATGTTAAATGACTTGCCTAAAATCACAGAGAATCAGTCAGTCATCAGAAACAGAAATAAAATAAAATAGGTGACAATAAAGGCAGATATTTAGAATATGTTCCAAAAGTAGAATAGTTTTCCAAGTTTACATGCACACTTAAGGGAGATAACTCCATTGGCTAGCTCTGCAAGGTACGTAAACAACTCCTCTGAAAATATTGGTCATCTTGGGAGGCAGGCAGATGTCTCCAGCTATTGGAATTCCACTCGGTCAGTGTTGACTCCAGTTCACCAAACGGTGTCCCAGTGACCTGGAAAAGTTAAGCATCACCCAATAAGGAGACATTTTCTCAATGAAGAAATCTCATTCAGCCCAGAGGAAGATAATAAAGGAGAAAGAAGAGAAGAAAAAAATAAAGAGGAGAAAAAATGTTCTTTGACCATATGACAGCTTTGGAGTAAATCAGGAAAAAAGAGGGAATGAGTGGATGACTTTAATTTCGCCACATCAGCTGTCACCAGTGATACATGAAGAGAATGCCCTTTTGTTAGCAAACAAGGAGGGCGTTGTTATCATGATGCTTAATGAACACTCATTATAATCTGGTAGTACGAAATGTGGTCTGATTGGTTGATCTCAAAACAATTATGTCGACATCTCATAGCTTAAAGATTATACAGCTTTGTAGTTTCACAACTTATCACCCCCTAAAAACAAAAGTTTTCCATACAAATAAGTGTTGTATTAATCTTTATGAATGTTTTCCAGGATTTCCAAGACCCCTACCTACCTAGAGTGACTGTGACTCTAGTATTGACACCAATGTTTTTGGGGTAGGTAGTTTCACTTGCCCTCAAATTGGGAAAGGCGTTGGGTTGCTTGTTTTCTTTGCTCTTTTCTCTTTAGTGACCTGAAAGAGCAGACCCCTTGGGTCTAGGAAGAATATCCACATTCACTCTTATCCCTAACCCCTCAACCAATAAAAGCCTTAGTTGGAAGACAACAAGCTAACTATACACAACACCACGGAATAGGAAGTGTGGATGCCATGCAACACTGAAATGCAAGGATAATTTGAGGAGCACAATTATCCAAGGTGGCAGTTGATGAAAGGATGGCGGTTGACACTCCTAAGCTTGAGTAAAGTGTCTTGGAATCTGAGTGGTTTTAAATGGTCCACATTTCAAGTTCCTGCCTCGCCCCAAAGTGCTGGCAGCTCCCTCATAACAAGGCTCACCTGAACACCTGCAGCCCTGGTCCTCCCGGGAGAGAGCCACATGCTGAGTCATCAATACCTCCCAAAGCTCTGAGCCAAGAGCTACAGGACAAGGCCACCCTGTTTTCCTTTGCTGCCCTGACCAAAACATGTGCTGGGCAAAGTGGCTAGAAGGGAGCACCACCAGCTGAGGCTTCAGCAAGACCTTTGAATGTTAATACAGCCTTATTAAAATGACCAACAAGCTTCTACATTCATTGATTTGTAGAAATGGACTTAGAGGTCATCTGGTTTGACGCTGCATTTTACAGGTGTGGAAACAGACCCAGGGAGGTTACACCTCTTGCTAAAGTCACTCAGCTGGCTGGACCAGGCATAAGCCCAGGACTCTTGATGACCTGTCCCCCCAACCCCCCCACCCCCCAGTAGAGTGCTCTTTCCATTTCATGACATCACCCCCCATCATTCCTATTGTTCTGGGAGTGCAGTCTTTTGAAATAAAATAATAACCTGACATGATGTGATGAATCCTTATGAGATACTTGGATGGTTAATGGTAAAACCTAGGATATCTTAGCATAGAGTGTTTTATATAATGTTAAAAAAAAAAACTTAGAGTTCTTTTTGTTCATGATCTTACCCAGAAATTCAAATTTCTGAAGAACTTCTGAAGATCTAGTTAGAAATGATACTGTAGTCCCATTTCAAGGAACTAACCGCCTACTTCTAAATTATCAAAATTTATAACAAAAATTAAATTTTTTTCCGTGCAGACATAGCTAGACTTAACAATGTGTTGTCTTGATATTCTGTTCTAGTCAATAAAACAAATGTAATAGGTGAACATGAAATTCTCTCTTGAACATCTAGATCCAAATACAGTCAGAATGTACACTGCTCTTAATTAAATAATCTTTTTGAGCCACAGGTGAATACATGCAGAAGAAACCCAAAATACCTGTAAAGTTAAATGCTATAAAATGAAAGCTTGATCCCTCTTAGCAGATAATAATAGAACTAATTCACTTAAAAGAGGTCAATAACATAAATCAAATTGTACATAGCTCTCTCTCCCTCCACAGGCAAGTAACTCTTTGAGATCAGTGTCTTGGTCTTATCCTCACAGCCAGCCTGGCCCAATGTTTGAAGTATAATTGGCAGCCAATACGTGTTTGTTGAATGAACAGATGAGTGAATGCATGAGTAAAAATGCTGGTTTTATCTTTCATTATTAGGATGAAAACCCCACAATTAGAGATGAACCCTCCCCACAAATCTCAGGACTCATGTGTTGGATCAAACTATCTGATGAAAGGATTTAAAAGTAAGAGGAACAGTAGAGAGGACTTCCTAAGCGTTCCCCCCGAACCCCCACCCCGGGGGAAATAGGTCAAAATAACTTAAGGCTAGGTGAATTACATTTAGTGAATCTTTAATAAACTCTGTAATTTTATAGCTAATACATGACAAAGTGGAGGTTCCAGAGTGTAGTTAAAATTCTATCTCTTGTATTTTGTGGACTAAGGCTCCTAGCCTGAGTGTAGTTAAAATTCTATCTCTTGTATTTTGTGGACTAAGGCTCCTAGCCTGAGGTTTAGGGAGAAGTTATCAGACATGTTTTGGGAAGGTTCAAGTCAGAGTTACTAGTTGGGTGACATTAAGCAAGTTACTTAGGAATGGTTACCATTTTGGAGTACTTTCTATATGCTCTGCGTTAAGGTTCTTTTCCTGCATCATCTAATTTATTTGATCTCTCTGGGCCTCTGTTTCCTGGTATGTAAAGGAGGGTAACAGAAACTACTTCAAAGGGTATCTGTGAGGATAAAATGAGAAAATGGCTGTGACAGGTTGATATATGGCTAATACGCAAAGTGTCCCTTCAGGAGTTCGACCAGGAGACTGGGAGTTCGATCGTTCACCATGACATGTGCTGACCACCAGGGGGTGGCACGGAATGAAGGAAGGCCCCAGCTGGCAGCAGGAAGGCCCTGATCGGCCCTGATTGCCGGCCAGGCCTAGGGACCCTACCCATGCACAAATTTCATGCACTGGGCCTCTAATACAGTATAAGTCATATGGGAGGCATTATTTTCATAATTTTGATTGTATTACAGAGGCAGCCAAATCACTACTTAAGGTGGATTTTTACTTTCTGTTTCTTCTATTGGAACAATGCCATTTAAAATGAATACTGCAGTGCAAAAATAGACATGACTCATGAATCATATGTTCTTTGGAACCTTTATCTGTCGCTCTCTTCAACAATCTCATGAAGGAAGTGAACCGAAGAAGGAAAAAGTCAAGGTAAGAGTGAGGAAGACAGAAAGTGACTCTAAGAAGTGCCCACCTAATTTCTAGAAAGCTTATCTGCAAAGAGTCTGATCAAATTGTTCAGTGTGTTCTAAAGCATCTGCACCATTGGTGTGTGCTTTGTAATCTAGTCCTGTATTTCCCTTCTCCTGAATTTCTGCTCTCTTAGAAGTCTCTGAGTAAGAAGTGTGTTCTGGAAGCCTTGTTCTGGGTGGGAGAAAATGGGCTCTTGAAAAACAAGGCCACCTCCTTCTGGGCCTTGAAGCTTGACAGTGTCATTTATGGAGTGACCCAGTCAGGCTGTAAATGACCAGAGACATTCCAGAGTTCATGACTGTTGTGTAAGACAGCACTAGGAGGGCGGCTGCAGGCATGAGGCACCACCCTCCACAGTGACTTGCAGAAGAACCACGCCCCCTGGAATGTGGCTTCCAGCAAGGAGGGCCCCCCCCCCCCTCTGTCCCCACACCAGGCGCTGGGGGCGGGAACTGGACGGACTGGAGGGACAACTCTATTTTCAGGGAATGATGAATTGCCTGTGCTCATTGGTTGAGAGTACTTACCTGCCTGCTGGAGTGACTTGTAGGAGGAAGTGTTGCGGAGCAACTGAATCCAAACATCCAGCCACCAGAGATGATTGCAACCCAGGCTCCATTAGAAAATTGGAGGCGAAGGGCCTTCTCCTCCCATAGTCCTAGAGTCAGCAGGTTGCTGGAGAGGACATTCCATCCCACTGAGGGAGAGGAGACAAGATGGCAGCTCTAAATTACATGTGCCATAGGCCAGGAGGCTTGTAAACATCCCAGCGGTTGATTGTTATTTTCATTCCTGACTGGTTCGGTGGTGCAAATAACAACGCTATAAACTGCTGGAGCCCAGCTGGAGTGCTGAGGACATGCATTTGTCAACCAGATCAGAGCAAGTGATGAATATTCATGCAGAGTGAATCTGCTCCCCAAACAGGTTGGCTGATGCGTGAACTGGAAACAGGTCTCAGTATGGAAATCAAGGTTATAGGTTTAACCAAAGAAAAGCACTCAGAGTTAGTGGCGTGATCAGGAAATGGCACTACACGGAGGCTGAGGGGGAGAAGGAAGGGGGAGGCGGCAACCAGTGGGCACTGAGCTCAGCTTTGCAAGGTGGAAACATTCTAGAGATCTGTGGCACACGGTGTGCACAGAGTTCATGCTACTGAACAGAGTAGCAAACACTTAACACTTAAAAATGGTCAAGACATGGTAGAGTTTGTTATTGTTTAAATCAGAGTTAAAAAATAAAAGAACAGAAATGTCACTTCAGAGACTGCCTAAAACAGCTCAAACCAAATATGTGACTGCGCCCCCACCTCTCTCCGTGTCCTTCTAACCCGTGGGAACAGGCGCTAAGGAGACAGGTATAAGCTGGTCTCAGGCGACACAGAGGTAACTGTGGCCACCCCTCGGGCTTCCCAGAAACACAGAGCTCTTGAACTACATGTTCTTTCCTGTGTCTAATGATCTCGTCCCCCATCGCCCTGAAACGATCAGGGGCATAAAAAGATATGCACTGCTGCTCTGACGATGGGAGAGTCTGGCCAGGGTGGGTGCCCCGTCTAGGCCAGAGAGGAAACCATAACGATCTCTCCTCTCCCCTCTCCCACCACCCCCCTGCCAGGCCCCCAACACCTTCTACCCCCACAGGCACCATTGAAAGGGACTTTCCCTCTCTAACCACCAGGGTCTCCAGTGGTGAGCAAAGACAGTGACAAAAGACGTGATGTGGTTTCTGCTCAGCTAGAAGCACAGGAAAAACTTTCAAACACCCCTTAGAAGGGAGAAGAGCCCAACACGGAAGGAAGTCTGTGCACCCTTAGTCTTTTTTTTTTTTCTTTTTTCTTGTCTTGCAGAAACATATGCCTCTCTTTTGGAGAAGCCCACAAGTGCCATGGAGGGTGAAGCCGAGCATTTGCTCACTTCCCTCAGGTGAACAAGATTTGGAGCTGAATTTGAGACACTTCTCTCGTTTCTAAGTAATACAGCTAGTCTTCTTTCTTTCTTTCTTTCTTTCTTTCTTTCTTTCTTTCTTTCTTTCTTTCTTTCTTTCTTTCTTTCTTTCTTTCTTTCTTTTCCGCCAACCCTCTTTCTTTCTTTCTTTCTTTCTTTCTTTCTTTCTTTCTTTCTTTCTTTCTTTCTTTCTTTCTTTCTTTCTTTCTTTCTTTCTTTTCCGCCAACCCTCTTAAGGGCATATAATTCTTTAGGCTATATATAGATGAACAATAATATATTATGCGATTACACTAACGTTGGAGGGGAGATTGAAACAGCTGTAACCTATCTAAGATGGGCTGAATGGTTTGCTTCAGATAATGTACGTTTCAGTCTGGAATCCACGTGTAGGTCAAAACTAGAGAAGACAAAAACTACCAATTTGAAGCGATCCGACTATAAATCGTGCAGGGTTTCTGTTGGTTGCAAAAGCTGTATAGCAGGTGGGCATGCTGAAAGCCTACAGATAATTCCTAGAGGAATCGTGCCTTTTGGGATTACATTGCCTGGGAACAAAAGGGTAGAACAGACTGCTCTTTCTCAACTTTCATCTCTGCCTCCAGGTACTAGTACATTGGTTAACTATATATGGGCAATATTTAAAACAGAACATACCTTCTTTAACTCAGAAGTAACAAAGCTTTTTTTTTTTTAAATGTGTACTTGAAGCAGAAAATATGTCCATTTATACGTTTCCTCTCCTTTGTACAAAACACAGACCCTCCATGCTTTAAAGTGGAATGAACCTAAAGCCACTTTATCTAAAATAGCATCTGAATTTTTGCTGTTGCCCAACGCCGTCTATCTGAGGATCGCCGTGCCCTTCAGCTGCAGCTGCCAGGTCTCTGCGGCATGCTCTGACAGGGTGGGGTTATCTCTGTGCCTCAGTTTCCTTTCTGGGACGCTGCTGACCTGTGGCTGACACAGAGCTACTGAAGTCTGACACCCACGCTTTTGCTAACACACAGAAACAGTCGATCTGGCACTTTGAGGGGGACTGGCCGCCCCCAGAGTGATGAACATCTTTCCGCAAAGGGTCACCTGGAAGCAGCTCGGCTTCAGAGACCTGACAGGGGTGTGGAGTTCTGAGTGAGATAGATTCCAAATAAGGGACTCTCGTGGCCACAGTTCTCCAAGACTCTGTCTGCTCCTTGCTTTCTCGAAATGTCTGCAGAACTAGTTAAGAGTCGAGCTCCTGCAGCAAAGACAGTAATGTAATGCTATGAGACGCTGCTGTTTTGGCAAGCCTGCCCGAAGTACAAACATCAGTGGCTGCCATGGGCCCTGCCCAGCTCGGCAATAGCAGCATTGTCTAACCTGCTAATGTAGGAAGCAGAGGCAGGAAGCTGGGCTTTGGTTCCCAGGTCCAGCTGCAGCTCATCGGGTGGCTCGGGCATCTGGGCATCTCTCCTGACCTCCCATGCTTTAATATTCCCGTTTCCAGGATGGAGATACTCAAAGCCCGACTACCTACCTCCTTCAAGCAAAAAACAAGAAACTCAAGGAGGAAAGCATATCGCCTTAAACCTTCCACCAGCACGAGGCCGGGTACCTTTTGCAGCAACAGCAAGAGCAGATACCAGGATCTGTTTTGAGGAAAATCTCAGCCCATTAGCCAGATGTACAAAACTACACAGTTGTACCCTGGTTATTAAAAATGAAACAGATTCATTAAAATGGAGCCTCTTTCTTTGATTGTACAGCCAGCTGTACGCATGGGGGCTAGCCGCTTCACGGGTCACTTGGGTCAAATGCTCCCCTGTGGGCCACCTGCCTCCCCGGAGTCTGCCAGAGATAGGGGTGTGCTCAGGGAGGGCGAGCGCTGACCTACAAAGCAGTCCCACGACAGTGACCCCGGGATCTGGGACCACCCACTCCCCACCGCCTTTCTGTTGAAGCAGACAGTCAGACGTTAGCTGAGTGCCAGCAGTGCCGACACAGAAGTGTGTCCCATGCTTGGAATGGGAAGAGGAGCTGCCCTGCCACTTTGGAAATAGCTGTACCATCTGTATGAGCCATTCCTCATGACGCGTGACCTGCCTTCTGCTGGGTGCCCGAGCACTTCCGTTCCTCAGGGCTCTTGCTGGAGGCTGGGAGGGCGAGGCCAGGCTGGTGAACCTGATTCACTTCCCAGTGCTCCCAGTGCTTCCTCAAGTCTGCGTGGGGCGGAGGCAGTGCTGCTATGGTTGGCATTTGATTTGCTAGCCCTGCGCCCAGATGTTTTCCCCAGAAGGATATTCCGTCGGGTCTTGGCACAGAAGACCCTGTATCCCTGTGGGAACATACCACCGAGAGGACAGGGAGCACTGAGCATGAAATCACAGTCTCAATCTCAGAAAGAGGCAGGGACAGGCCGAAGATTCAGGCTTCACTAACTGGCTGGCTTCTCCTTCCCTCAGAAGGGTTGCTCGCCTTCCCCTGGCCCTACTTGGTTTGTCTGTGTCCTGTATGTCCTCCGAGGGTGTCACCGGCCTTGTTAGTGTCAGCAGGTTGGAGAGATGACCAAGTCATGGCTTTTGTGCTCAAGGAGAGGCGGCAAAACGGCCCACATTCCGTTTGTGATGGAGGGTAATCACAATGAAACTGACACTCAAGTAGAAAACGGCGACCGCCCACGGAAGGGCCCTGCACCAGCTGCTGCGCGCAGGTTAAGTGTGGAGTCGCTGCTCAGGCCAGCCTCTGGCCTCCACGAGCTTGTGATTCAGTAATAACTGGAAGCACAATTGCTTTTTCACTCACTATTTTTTAACGGTTTATTCATAAAGTAATTTTTCACTTTTCACTTATTTTCAGCCCCTTTCACATCTATCTACTCACAGTTTCTGTCTTGGTTTAACCTTTCCCTCTCTCCTCCTCCCTCTCTCTGCTTCATTTTTCTTTATTCCCTTTTTAAAACCTTGAACCGTTAGAACACTATTAAAGCCTTGCTTGCTTTGCTAACCAAAATGGTTCTTGGGTTCTCATTCTCTTCTTTAGCTACCAGTCGTTTTGTCTCCCTTTTCTTTTTGTGGCAACAAACTTAAATCTCTCCTATAAGTATGCCTTTGCTTAAAAACTATGAAGAACCCCTCTCCCCTTGAACCCACTAAACTAAACAGCCTAGAATTCATGCAGAAGCCTAGCAGAGGTCTGACTTCAGCACAACCCATTATGTCCATGAAAAGAATCTTGATTCCTTTCAGATGAGCATATTAGTTCCTGGGGAAAGATCCTGGTCCTCACAAATTAGCAGGACCTTCGTAAGCCCAATCTCTTTTGCCAGAAGAAGCCGCAATATTTCTCTCCATACAAGCCTCCCCCTCATTTCCATTTTCTCTGACATCTCTCTCTGCTTCATCTGTCTAAATTACAATCTGCCATAGCAACAATCAGAGTTCCAAGAACAAACCCAAAGGAAATAAGAGAAAACGGTGGGATCTTAGCATCTGAGAGATGTAGTACTTCCGAAAGAGCAGGAAGACAATTTACAGTAGGAATGACTCCTTCATTTTATGGATCAAGAAACAGAGGCCCAGGGAAGTTCCAGGACTTTCTTGAGAGCACACAGGTATCAAGGCTCTGAACCAGGACTAGAACGAAGTGTCTGCTCCCCTGGTTCACTGCTCTTCCCACCACAGGGAGAGCTCATGATCTCAGCTCCCACCTCAGGTCGGGTGTATTTTTAGACTCTGGCCCAGGAAACCACGGAAGGAGTGAAATCACCCCATTAATGATCCTTAGTTGGTTGGTCTCAACAACTCACTATCTGTTACTTGTACTAAAACTGGGGAGGCAAAGAAGGGTTACATGGAAGGGGACCAGTGTTCCCCCTTGCCTGTGTGGATGGGAAACAGCACCCAAGGGAAGCCATGCTGATGGGAGGAGGCAAGGTGAGGAGCACCCCTTCTCTTCCCACAGAGTAACTGCACTGAAAGGCTGCTAGCTCAGAGGTTGCTTTGCAGAATGCCAGATGCCAGGTGAGAGTGGCACCATGCTCCCTTTCGGGATCCTTGGAAAGAACTCAAATGTGGAATAATTTTTTTATTTTATTTTATTGATTTATATAGAGAGGAAGGTGGGGGAAAGAGAGAGAGGGACGGGGAGAGAGAGAGAGAAACATTGATGTGAGAAGCATTAATCGGCTGCTGCCCACAAGAGCCCCAACCTGAGATGGAGCCTGCAAGCTGGGTATGTGCCCTGATCGGGAATTGAACCCACAACCTTTTAGAAATCATTGAATTATAGAACTAGGAAGGGCTTGCCAGAGCATCTTGTACATCTGTGTTTCCAAACAACCTGACTCCTCTCTAAGGCCTCCCAGGAAGGAGACCCTACTCCTTCCCTCCAGGGAAAGGAAAAAGCCCTAAAGATAGGTGTCAGTGTTTGCGATTTAAACCAAAGTCCTAGGGTTTCATTTCCTTTCCTTTGCTCTGCCCCTCACCAGCAATGTAGGACAGCTGCTTGCCATCATCTGCAGGTGAAACCTCCAGATACCCAAAGATGGGAAGCTTAGTCACAATCCCATGAGAACAACCCCCTCCTGTTAACACTGGGGAGAATTTCTTCCCAAAATCACTCATTGGCACTTACCGATCACCTCCTCTTCCTTTCTGGTTGGGGTGGGAGAAAACCACAAGGTGACTACATTCGAGTTTATGTTAAATTAAAGCTTCTATCTTAAATCCAGGAAGGAGGAAATATGTACCTGGCCAACTTGGGTTCATTACTTTTAAACCTGGAAGAAGGAGTTAATTAGGAGAGAGTTTGTTAGTTTATAGTATTCTGTGAAACTGGGCATAGAGAGTATTTGCATAAATCAAGTTAAAAATATCTTTTTGAAATCTTGCTAAGTTTTTTTGCTTAAATTACATGATTAAGGCTGTATGGAGATTAAAATCACTTCTAATTTAAGGAGCAGCACTCAGCAGCACTTTGAGCAAATGGACGTGAGGTTTCGGAGGACTTGAAGCTTGAAAAAGGATGTGGTGGAAGGCTTACCCCCAGGTCTTGAAACATTTCTTGTAGCTGCTATGTACCCATAAGTAGACGCTGAAGGGGTAGCCAGAGTTCAGAATAATCAGACTTGTTATTAATGGCCAGAAGTTGATAATGGACATGTTGTGGGCAAAGAACTCTATGGTCTCCTAAAGAAAAAAGGTCTTCCGAATTGGCTCAGTAATCACATTCTATGTAACTTCTCTCTTATTAACTTTTTTAGCTGTCATCCTCTGTGGTTCAACCTTCCTTTCTATTCCAGATCGCCCTAAAGGCCTGGTTTTACCTTATTTTCATTTCTCTGCTCTGGCCTTTCCCCATTATCTCCTTTAAAAAAAAGTCTAGACACACACACGGAAAATTAGATAAATGGATGGGTCCTAAATTGGTTTCCTAATTTCCAAAGGGGGGAAAAATCTAGAAATGTGCCCATAAACTCCCATGTCACCATATATCCATTTATTCTATACTAGAGGCCCATTGCAGGAAGATTCCTGCAAGAATAGGGTTTCCTCGGGCCTATTCCTGCAAGAATAGGGCTTCCTGTGGCTGGAACAAAGCAGAGAAGGGAGCGAAGCCCGCCTCTACGGGCGTGGCGTCCATCTACAGAGGGGGGGTGAGAACAGCAAGGCTATATCAAATAGGATGCTGCTCTACTACGACACTCACAGTACATATTGATTGATCGAGACGAGGAATAAGGATGAGAAGTCTATCTATATAG
>NW_005871264.1:524279-656454 GCF_000147115.1 Myotis lucifugus | reverse complement strand
AATGGATGGGTCCTAAATTGGTTTTCTAATTCCCAAAGGGGGAAAAATCTAGAAATGTGCCCATAAACTCCCATGTCAGCATATATCCATTTATTCTATACTAGAGGCCCGTTGCAGGAAGATTCCTGCAAGAATAGGGCTTCCTGTGGCTGGAGCAAAGCTTCCTTCTCCGCTGCCTCACTCCCTCCCATCTCCGCTGCCTCGGCTCCCTCCCTTCTCCACTGCTTCGCTCCCTTCTGCAGTGCTTGGCTTCCTTCTACACTGTCTTCAGTCTTCGCTCTGTGCCTGCATATGCAAATTAACCGCCATCTTTGTTGGGTTAATTTGCATAATTGCTCTGATTGGCTGGTGGGTGTAGCAGAGTGACACCAATTTGCATGTCTCTTTTATTAGTGTAGACATTCCTTTATAGTGGAGAATTGAATGCATCATTTCTGAACAGAGCTTTTATTTTAAGGAAATACGCAGAAAATGATGATTTCTTCAGTCTTGTCCTTGCCCTACAAACAGCTGCATGAAGCCTCCATCCAACTGTGTGGAGGCCGGCAGGGTAGACGTGTGCTCCTAGTGAATGTTAGCTTTTTATGTAATGTTTCATTCAACAGCCAAGTGCACAAGTGTTCCCAAGATATATAACTCTCCAGAAAAAAAGACATGCTCTGCCAAGTAAAGAACTATGATTTATGACAGTAACTGTTACACTCTGGGTCTTATTGGGCTTTGTTTTGAAAAATTATTACCACAATGGTTCTGCAGAATTTAGTAGTGCAACCAGCACCATTTGGCACGTTTATGACAATAGGGTTCTGGTTTTCTTAACCCCACAGTTACATGTTGGCAGCATTTCAAGTTCTTGGCACAGATGTTTAAGTGGATATAAAGAAGAAACATTAAAAAAATCAGGCAGTTTCTAGTGTCCACATGTAAGAAGGAGCGTTACTTTCTGAACATGCAGTTGGTGGGCATGGAACCATGAACTTGGTAATGGGTGACATAGCAAGCACGAAAACCATTTGCAAAGAGCTTTTAGATTTTTTTCCATGGAAGGCAGTAACATTTTTCTAGAAGCATCTCCTATTCACATCTATCAAATGAGACTCGAATTTATTTGTGCCTGAAGACAGGTTAGTTTCTGGAGCATCAATGGACAAGCAAATAGGTCCCTTCACCACCATATGACCCCTGGGGCCGCATGGTCACACTGCCATGACCCCTGGGTTTCACACTAACAATGCCTGGCTTCTGGTAAAACAGAAGCTTTCTTGAATTGAATTACACAAGTGGCAACCCTATTTCCCAAGTTGTGAAGAAAAAAAATACCATAGGAGGTAGGGCAGGAAGACTATGCAGAGCACAAAAAGGCCTTATTCTTGGTGGCGCCCTCAGTGCTAGCTACTGAAGCGAAAGTGACTGTCACCAATGGGCAAGGTGTTCCTTGACTCAGCTTCCTGGGGACTCCCCGAGGCCCCCCACCCATGAGTGGGCTCGGTCTACACACACACACACACACACACACACACACACACACCGCCACCACCACCACCCCATGCCCATCAACAAAGTAAAACAAACAAAAATCCAGTAAAAACAAACAAAGCTTCCCCCATTTACTGGCTAATGCTTGAAAATTTTCCTTAAGAGAACACTTTTATAGCTCATAATTAAAGAAAAAGCTTACACCATTGAGTTATGAGAGATGTAAGTGATCAACTCTTCCTATCACTGCCACGTGCTGTCCCTGATGGAGATATGAGGAAATCCTTGCTGGGGGGTGGGGAGTGGGAGAGAGACCAATTGTGTCACGTTCAAAATCTGTTCTAGGGCCACGTTTGTAGGGTGGTGAAGATGTCGCTCACTGGCCCCTCACTCAAGACGCTAGACAAGCATTGGTAGAGCATGAACATTTATATTTAATTTACATTTTGACAATTTGCACATAAATAACAATGTAAACCAGTAAGTAAACATAAGATAGTTTGTTGTCCTAGCAAAGTAAAAAGCCAGTAACTTTGGTCAGTTTTGACTTTGAGAGGGAAAAAAATAGAACCACTGCTGATTGTGGGCTCAACCTTCACATGTAAGAGGCCTTGGAGGGAAAGTCAGACACTACAGAGAAGCAGGAAGTCTCAGCCACTGTGCAGGTCTTGGTAAAAACTCCCACACGTAAGCAAGCACAGAGGGGGGAGAGGACAAACGAGCGGTTGGGAATAGAAAGCATTTGGTGTCAATGTCAGTGTGAGGCTTTGGTTTACCTGTAGTTAAGGACAGCGTTTGTCGAATACTGAGACATAATAAACTGCCAGTTTCGCTCCTTATGGGAACAGATCACTAAGGCTCTTGGGTTTCCCTGGATTTGTTGTTCTCTTCTGCAGGTTGGCATTAGTTGCCATGAACAGAATGCTGCATATACATATATAAACCGCATTGACTAGTGATACACCAGCTATTTAGGAAGGAGGGAGAGGAAGAGAGAAAAAATTACAATAGTAAAGGAGTAATAATGGAATTTTTATTTCCATGAATTGGGTATGACCACATAATCATAATGTGGCAAAACAAAAATAAAGCCATCTTAGATTGTCCTTAATAGTAAAAAAGCAATCTCTTTTTCCCTGGTTATGATGCAGTCCCCACCTTTGTACCAAGGTTTTAGGGTCTTTTACAAATAGTGAGGGGTGCCCAAGCTCAACAATATGATTGTGAGGTCATTGAGTGCTAAAGAAAGTCTCAGAAAGGGTTTTTTTTTTTGTTTTTGTTTTTTTGGTCTTTTCTTGCCCTTAGAAAAGTAGGTTCTTTTACATGGTTTGGCTCACAATTTAAGTGGTTATAAATATATTATATATACATGGTATAGTGGTATAAATAGATTTATAAATATACATCATTCTTTGCTACACCTTGAATGCCGACATGTAATCTTTGGGCTAAGCAGAGTAAGAGATAGAATGGCCTTGTTCTATCTTTCCGGAGCACACTTAGTTTCATCTGGAGTAGCAAATCATTAGATAAGCCATCATTTCCTGCACGACTGGACACACTCAATGAGGTAATTGTTGTTGAACAACTTTGCAATGCCCTTTCATCTTCAATTAAATTAACCATAAAATGTAAAAACACAAATACTGAGGAAAATCGGAGTTTTACAGAAAGAATACAATTGATGTGTTGGGGATAGGAATGCTCATTACCCGCTTTGACCCTAAGACAACGAGAATACCCGTTTTTGGTTTTTTTTTTAAGTGTGGCCTGAGCCCATCTACCTCAAATCCTTCCTGGTGGAGCACCATGTTTGTGCAATTTTAACATGACAAATAAAACAAAAACCCAACAACAAAAACATCACCCAGACTCAAGCCCCTAAACCTCACACACACAAAACCATCTGTGCTTTGGAAATGTTTCGCAGTGGTTTTAAACATGGCATTTTGTCTTCTTCACATTTTTAGATAATAAGGTGGGAATGCAAAAGTCATGGGGCCACTCTGAATGGTCACATGACTCTAGGGGTGCGGTGACCCTGCTTTTTGGAGAGGGAGACAGGTTGTCACCTTTTTAGTAACTCTGTGGCTAGGGGGAAAATAACCGCACTATCTACAGAAACATACAAGATTCCCTTTCTTGTTTATTCTACTGGAAGTTATTACCGGGTAATTCTGCACACATACCCCCAAGTTATGCAATGCTGTTCAAATGACATGATCCTATGAATTAACACAACAACTGTCTATTTTTGGCAATACCAAAACCTCATTTTCAAACCATTATTACAGAAGGAGGTTGACTGAAGTCATGTATTTGATTACTAAATCTTAGGTACTTTAACAGATGTGCAGAGATTGTTTACAAAGAATGGCCACAAGACAAACATATATAACATCTATACTCAAATTACAAGGAATTTTTCCAGTCATTGTAAACGTTTTTTAATTATTGCTTTTTAAATGGTAAATTGTATAATAAATTATGAAGGATTAATATCATTGAAAAAATAATTATGGCTAGGCAATATTCTTAGCAATGGGAAGGCTATGCAAACATATTCACACAAAATATTCAAAATACACAGGTTCAAATATATATATGGGGTAAATAAGTATATATAATATGTATAATATATTGTCTTTGCTCATTTATGCCCTGAGATTTCAGTAACTCTGGAGCTCCTTCTTCAATTCCAGACAGGTGAGGGAGAGCTTTGCGGCCCTGGGTCTATGTACAAGGAATCTGCTACAGGCACCCTGACTCGCCAACTCGTAAGTTAAGAAACAAAATAAGACACTTTTTGTTTCCTGAAAATCTTAAGGATCCACTGGTTCGACTGTTTCTTGTTTGACCTTGACAGGTCCCAGAGGTAGTGGGTTGCTGGGAGGCAACTTCATGAGGGACAGGTCTGATGACTCATAGAGGTTACACCCTGAGAGGAGTCCATTCCCCAGGTTTCTTTGCAAAGACACTTTCAGGCCAGTTTCTTCTTTCTCTTTCCTGACCACGGCCAGGATTTCCTTCTCCACCACAGAGGAGGTCACATCGATGTTGTCCTCCATGTCCTCGAGCCGGTCGGCATTGTCACTGATGTCAAACTTCTCGATTTCTTCGTTGATTCGAGTCAGGTCCTCCAAAGGCAGCCCCGTGGTTGGGGCCAGAGGACAGTTCCCCTTCAGGTGGACCTTGAGGCTGCAGAGATGGATGTAGCTCTTGTGGCAATGGGCGCACTTGTGGGGCCGCTCCCGGGTGTGTAGGCGCTTGTGGAGTTTCAGGTGCACGAACTGGGTGAACTTGGCGGGGCACACCTTGCATTGGTAAGGTTTCTCTCCGGAGTGGAGTCGCAGGTGGGTCTTGAGATTGCTGGTGCTGCTGAACCGCTTGTGGCAAACCTGCAGTGTGGGGAGAGGGGAAGACCAGAAGATTAAGAGTTGCCAGCGGGAGGGGCAAGCTTACAGATGATGCCCAGCAGCCCGGGAGGGGAGAAGCCTCCCTGTGGCACCGATGGTGTGGCATTAAGCAAACAGGGCGATGTGGCCACACTGCACACGAGGTGGTGTTTATTTCCCCTACCATTTTCCACCCACTGGGAGCTGGCTGTGTCATCATCTACCTTGCACCAGGGCTGCCAGCCCGTGCCAAGGCCGAGTTCTTGTGTTGGCTAATCTATGGGCTGCATGGCCTGGGGAGGGCAACTCCTCAGATATTTCCTACAAAGGTCAAAAGTGCTACCCCCCAAAGACTGCCCACCTGGCATTCATGTGGCTTTTCTCCCGTGTGGACCAGGTAGTGTTTCTGCAGGTGGGCGAGCTGAGTAAAGCCTTTGTTGCAAGTCTGACATTTGAAAGGCCGTTCTCCACTGTGCACTCGGAGGTGGACCTGGGAAGAAGCCACATGTGTTAGCTCTGCTCTCAGTTGCCCGGAGGACCCGGCATATATGATGCAGAGATCTTCAGAAAAGCATCGCGATAAAGTCTTATACAGAACAAATAAAGCCCTGAGGCTTTCAGGAGGCTTTGTTTTGTTTGTGCTAAAGGAACAGAAGCTACAGGCCAGCAGGGACTTTCAGCTGATCTTCTAGCCCAGACCCCGTGTTTTCGTCATTCAGAAGAAACTCAGGAGAGGGGAAGTCACTTGTCCAAAGCCACACAGAGCCCGAAGCGCCAAAAGCAAAGTCAAACCCACGTCAACTATTCCCGACCCGGATCTCACGCTATTGAAAATGAAATTGATAAGCTGTGGAAAGCGAGCTAAATACAAACATGCCTAACGCAGGTACAGACACTAGCAGACAGGCAGACTGCTCTTACTGGGAGGCCTACCTTCAGGTTTGAGAGCTGGCCAAAAGTCTTGGAGCAGACATTGCATTCATACTTAATCTTGCCATTCTGCTTCTTGAGGGGGTAGGGGAGTGTCTTGTAGCCAGTCATGTTCCTTTTATTTTTTATGAGATTCATGGCCTCGTCACTGCTGGGGGCTGCCATCGCTGCTGAGGTAGCTTTGGGCTGCACCACGTGTTCCGACGTGGCAGCTGTGCCCGCAGTGGGCGACCCGCTGGTGGGGCTGCATACCTTGTCCTTCATGCTGGCGGCGGCCCCGGTGAGGGAGAAGGCACTGCGGGGCGTTGGGACCAGCACCTCTCCGGGATGTTCCGGCTGCAGCAACCTCCTTGCTCCTTCCGAGGGCAGCGAGCTGGGCAGAGTGGGTGGGTTGAGCATGGGGTGAGGCAGGCTGCCCCCACCGAGGAGGTTACTGTAGACGGGGTACAGCCTGGGGAAGAGGCCGAAGTTGCTGATGCCATTGATGCTGCCCATGGTGCTCAGGCCATTACAATTCATGCCGTAGGGGGGCAAGAGGAGCTTGGGGTAGTGGCCATTGTAGGAGGGGATGAAGGCTGGCGGGAGGTGGTGGGGAGGCGCGTATCCAGGGTAAGCACCCAGACCTTCAGAGCCGTAGGGCGGGTTCAAGTAGGAGTAGGAGTAGGAGTCCCGGTGATCTTGAGGCCCCGGAGCCAGAGGCGACACGGTGTTCCCTGGGCTGCTGTGAGGACTGGAGCTTTTGAGGCTTTGGTCCGGGCTGCTTCTTGCTGAGGGACTGGGCGTCGTGGAGGACGGGATGGGGGAGTGAGGGATGTACGTCGGCCTCTCCATCCCATAGGCCAGGGAAGCTTTCAAAAAGTCTTCCGGGAGAGGGGCCCGGATCGGGTACACGACCCGGGGGTAGAAGGGCATTTCGGGGCTCCCATTCTTCCTGAAGTCATCCGTGTCCTTTTCTGAAGTGAGGGGTGAAATGTGTGAACGGTACAAGTCCTTTCTTTTGGAGGGGCTGGAGTCCAATTTTAGGATTTCTTTCACGCTGTGCTCTCTCTTTGGGGCGTTCCTTGGGCAAAGGTCATTTTTCTCAGTGCTCTGCTGCTTTGAATGGCTCTGTGCTTGTGCTGAAACAGAGAAGAAGGGACGATTACTCAGAGGGGTACAGAGAACTGAAGTGAAATTGCCCAGGTGGCTCTCTCCCTGAGAAAACCTAAGCACCAGCTGGCCACGTGCGAGACACCTGCTTTCTCGGCGCCTCTCATTCTAGAGGGCCCGGCCCCTCGAAGCGCCGCTCCATTTCCTTCTCAGCACCGTGGGGCACTGGCAGCATCGGTCAATGGAGCGAACAGCGCCCTTTAGATTACTTTGTTTCCACTGACAAAAAACACCCCCTTATGATGGAAAAGTGCTGTGCAGGCTAGAACAGGAGAGCTTCCATTAAAATGGGGTGGAAAAATACTGGGGTGGGGGATGTCATAGGTTAATAAATGCCATTCTGAGAAAGTCAGCACACCCTGCGAACTAGATGTGAAAGATTAAGACTCATTTCAAGTAATAAGCAGTCATCAATTTTCACCTTCGTTCTCATTTAATACGAATTTGATAAAACCCTGTTCAAAACTGTCTGTGCCAAATAGACAGATTAGAAACACAGATGCCACCCCTTCCCTTCGATTTGCTGACAACACAAGAATTTCACCACGGCTCTGTCTGGTCTACCCAGGCTCCCAGCCACGCTGTCCCCTGGAATCACAAGGCATGACACAGTCCTCCTGCCAAACCACAACAGGCACTTTCCGAGCCAGTCCAATTACTTAGAGCACCAAAGAAAACAGGCAGCCAAGATGAAAGCATTTATTCCCAAAGCCGGCACACTATGACTCGGTAAATATACTATTTAGGGACAGCAGCCACGAGGAGGACACTTCCAGACTCCCCAGGCCCTCGCCAACCCTGCCTCCAAACACACAGCACAGACGGTGCCTTCAGGAAAGCACCAGTCGGAGCAGGGAAACCAAAAATTCCCTGCTCAGCCTGCCTTGGAAAGCAAAAGTAAAACATATGCTGCTGAGCTGGAGCTCAGGTTCTTGGAGGGCAGCCACTCCAGCGTGTACACCTGCCGCAGCAGTGGCAGCAGACTGAAGGCATCAGCCACGAGAGGCAGGAGAGCTGGTGGGGATCAGGCTGAGGCCTCCGTAAAGTATCATTCATCATCTTTTAAAAAAAAGGTCCCTGTTTGATTTAACTGAGAAGGAACTCCAGGCTTGACATCCGATAGGTCTAGAAATGAGCTCTGTGGAACTCCAGATTCTGAGCTCTTCAAATCCATTCTCTAGGTTGACAGGCTGGAGGGATTCGATTCCCGCGTGAGAGCCCCTCGGAGAATGTTATCTGCTGCTGGCTGTTATCAGTTACTCCGGGTGAGCCAGCGGCCCCAGAGTAAACACAGCCAAGACACTATCGGGGAAGATGCTGATGGGGGCAGTGATGGAAAGCTTGTTGAGGGAGAGGGATTTCTGAAGCCACTAAACCAAAATAAATATCCCCTTATCAGGCCAATATCGATCTTTCAGTGAGGCCCAGCAGGCAGGAAGTTCAAATTGTCACTTTTGTTTTTTAAAGCCTAAATGGTAAAGGAAGATAGACAACGGAGTGGGAAAACTGATAGGCGAGACATCTATCTCTCAGCCACAGGAAGGAATGTTAGGCAGGCTGAGAAAGAGCGACTCAGAGGCATCCCCATAGGCCCACGTTAACAAAAAACGCCATCCTAATAAAATGAAATACAGACAATTCACCATCATCATTTTCTGCCATTTTTACATGGCAAATTACATCTAAGTCTCTTCCTTTTTCTGGCAACTTCAATACTCTCTCAATTCTAAAATTCAATAAATTAAAGCGAAAGTAAAACGTTTAGGCCAACCATAGCCTTGTTCTTCCTATTTAGTTAGGTGTTCTTACTAAGCGCTTCAACAATTCATTTATTGAATTGAAAGAAGCTAATGATTAGGCCAACAAACAAGAAAGTCGTAATTCATCATTTTCTAGGTAAAATATTTAACACAGTGTCCGGCATATAGTAAATCCGCAATAAATGTTGGCTATCTCACATGCCTTTCTACAAACAAATTTATGTCTTACTCCAAAACAATATCCCGAGGGAAGGGTAGTTCCTCCTGAGGAGTTGTGAGGTGGACATCATGCCATCCACAGAAGGCACATTTTTAAAATCATCCTTAGCAGCTGAGTAATCAGGGGAGCTGGTGTCATTTCTGAATCTCCCACTCAGCAGCAGCTTGAGTTAACATGAAAAGGAAAATCAAGATCTGTTTTTGTTCTTAAATCTTACATGGCTGTAGGCGTACAGAGTCATTTCAAGAGTGAACTGCTTCTGAAGGCTCTGAATGGCTTAATTATGCCGACTCACATTTTCGATCTATAATAAGAACCCCCAAGACTACAAGAAAGAACCTAGAAGTTCTGCAATAGGCAAAACAAAGTCTGTTTTCAACTGAAACTGAGAAAGCAGATGAACATTTAGAAGTCTATAATTTGGTCAACTGTTTTCTAGATGGGTTAGTAAGATAGATAGAAAAAAATACCAAAAAAACTTGGGAGGGGTAGGAGTTCAACTAAATAGTTCCAACTCCTTTTATTTTGTTTTTTAAAAAAATGCCAATTTGTGATTTCTGAATACTTATTTTTCTTGACCTCAGTTTGCATCAAATCTCCTCTCAACATTCTACCAGTTGAGCCATCACTGCCACTGAAAGCCCTCATGGGGATTCTGGCATGGACCTTTTTTATGCTTGATGCATGGAAACCCAACACAACTCACTTGCAGACACAATCTACCTGTTAGGCCTGATGAAATAGTGGAAATTTTCCTGATCAAAGTCTCAATCATCAGTTACCACGCCTAAGACAACTGGTTTCACAATCGGCAGTAGGAGTCTTGGCTTAATGTGACTAGTATTGTTACCTTTCATTCTCTACTATGAATACTGGACAATAAAAGGGAACTTGGGAATGTTAGACCAACATTTAGGAAAAAATTCTGCATAAACAATAAGGGATATTTGAGGGAAGAAAGGTGTCATTTCACAGTACACAAGAATGTTGCTTCTGAACACAAAGGGTATGCCCGAGTCTTAAAATACTGTGCAAAACTTTTCATTGGGGGATAAAAATGTAAGACCTTAAAAACCTTTCTTTGATTGGCAGAGAGTGAGGGAGGTATGCAAAATCACTGGTTGGTACAAAATCACTGGGATGCATCACCTCAAATGGAGTCACTGTTTAAAAAGAAGAAATCAAAGTATTTCTCTGAACCCATGACTAATTTAGCCCACGGACTGTAAGGAGACCCCCAAGAAGAAGTGACTTGCTATGCTGAGAAAGTTAGGAGGAGACTGCCTATCTTCCCAGGAGATGCCCTGCTGGAACATAAGTTGTCTTTTACCACCAGGCCCTGAGTACTAGGCCTGGCACATACAGATGGTGAAAAAGCTGAATATCTCCTTAGATGCTTGGCTCTGGGACAGGACAGCAATTCTTGGGAGCAGTGAAGAGAAATGAGGGAAAAGAATGGTCACCTTCGCCTAGGACCTGATTATACCCATCATGCTTATGTTGGAAGCCAGTTTATTTCCAAACATTCTAAGACTTCCTCATGAAGCTCAAGGTGCACTGTGTGTGTACGTGGGCACGTGTGTATCAATGGGCCACAGACACAAGCCTGTGGGGAGGAGATCCATAATCTTTTATATTCCCCGTTTTTCAGCAAACTGTAAATAGTCTTGAGATCATAAGGAGATGAAGTAGACTCTGTGGATGAGCACTAAATAGCTACAGAGTTGGATTATACCTGACGAGGATAAGTTGGTCCTAGAGCTGAAGTAAAAAATTCTAATTTATGCTAATATTAATATTATTCCAAAAGTCTCAAAGATGAAAGTGTGAACTAAAACAATTTAGCCTTCATATAAAGCAAAAGGGAAAGCATATCAATGATTGATGAATCTGGGTAAAGTGTATCTGGGAATTCTTTGTACTATTCTTGCAACTCCCCCTTAAGTTTGAAATGATGTCAAAACCACAAGTTACAAAAATTTCAGCATTTAGACATTAAAACTTTTAAACCAAAAGGTCTAAAATTTTACTTTAAAAATTTAAACTTAATTTAAGAAACTGCTTTTTTATGTAGCAGTGTAACTGAGAACACACAAGCATAGTTACAACAGGTTGGAATGTTATGGTAATTCTTAAATCATTCATAGAGGTCACCTGAGAAGGACTAAAATGAAGTAGACCTTTGCAGAGAGGGAAGGACAACAACTTCCACCAAATAAAAAAGTAAAGGCTTATAAATCTAAGGAATTGAGAATTTGTTACGATAAAGTGGAAAGTGGCTACTTTCATACTGATCAGGTGATCAGATAAAAGGAAGCTAAAATATAAAATCTGTTATTCATTTAGAATAATATTTGAAAAATTACAGCTGCGAGTTTTTCTAGAATCAATCTCCTATGTTCCACATCAGACCATAACTTAATAACCAAATGGGCATCTCTACAAGATTTCAATGCATATTTTAAGCACCGACAAATTACCACAAACAAGGCGGGGGGGTGGCTTTTCCCTGCCAAGTCAGCCTGTCAGAACCAATCTCTATCTTACTCCTCCCTGCCCCCTTTCAGATAGATTAGAATTGGACATATATTTCTTCTTGTGACTTTCTGAATTAAACACTCAAAGTAGCTCTTGATATTTTTTTAAATGATCAAGTTTTATAATAGGAAATAGGCACTAAAATTCACCCCTCCCCTCCTTCTGAGGGCCTGGTTTAAGCCACCTACTTGGCCCAACCGATGAAGCCATATAATTAAACAACATGTTATTAGCTCAGAGGGGCAGGACTGACATGACTGGCATTTAACATTTTTTTGTTCTGTAATCCACTTACTGAGATTCATCATTGTCAGCTCTCCAGGATAAGGGTAATGCAGCCTTTCTGCAAAGTCCCGACAATACCACACAAGCAGCTCCTGGTTGGCAGGAATGGGCTTAATGGTGTAGAAGTAGATGTTCATCCCATTCTGGCACGCAGCCAGGTTTTGCTCTTGGGCAGAGTGCGCCGGATTCACGTAGCGCATCCAGTTGCTTTTCTCCTCGTTAAAGCCATCGATGAAGTGGTGAAGCTCCCCTCTGGAATAGATCTGTCCAAAAGAGAAGACAGACGGGTTGGAGAGAGTCAGCCCCCGGCACCTCTTAAGAATCAACACAGCAAGCACATGTGTGACTTCTGGTCCCCTATCGCCTAGCTAGAAAAAGAAGCAAATCAGTTTGGCCCGAGTAGTCTTGAATCAGCAGAAATAAGGGCAGAAACAGGTAAGGCACACTGTCAGTTACCTTTTCCATCTCGGTGTTATCGTCTTTTCACGTGTGGGGGGAAAATAACAAAAGGGTGAAACACAACATTTAAGGAGCTGCCTCAGATGAATGAAAACAGCCGAGTCCTACTTTTGCCACAGCAGCGAATGACAAATGGGTGATGCTACAAACTTGAGTTCCGATTATGCTGACTTTTAATGCTTTGAGTCACTGTGTAGAAGACAAGCCTACTGAGTACGTCAAACCGAGTCTCTCCACTTTTTCTATGGCCTCTGTACTTGCCATTTCCTACACCCCCGCCCAAGGCTTAAACTATGCAAACATCCTCCACCCCCAAGCCTCGGAGTCCAGAAGTAACACTTGTTCATATAAATACTTGGAACCTTGCCTTTTTGTGGAAGCACTGGGTGGGGCAAAGGTGAACTTCACCTGGCATAACAAAGTGAAGGCTGGGACAGGAGCCAGAATCTGACAGTCTCCCAAGGAGTCACTTTTCCTCTTGATAAACATGTTCAGCCTTGCCAAAGGAGGGGAGAGGGAACCCTCTTATCTGTGAGGAGGTTGGCTGAAACGCCACTCACAGAGCCATAGGCATGTGCTTTTGGGAAAAGAACAGGAAGACACCATGTCGTCCTTTAAAGGCAACGCATAAAGCAGATTTCAAAGTTTGCCTCGTAGTAACACTACTTCTGTTTAACAGATGCACACAGACCACTCGGGGAAAAAGGCAGAGGTAAGAACAGGAAAAACCAAAATATACATCCTTACTGAAACTGCTCCATCATGAAACTCCTTACCCTTCCACAGAAAGCTGCTCTCTCTCCCTCTTTTTAACCTGTACCACACCTTGTCTTCAGACCTAAGACATTTCCTTACACAGCTACAATCAATACCTGGTCATCTGCAACTTGTCGTCTCCAAGCAGTGGGCCACGGCTCGGACCGGAGAGCAGGTTACTGCTTTGTTCTCAGTCACATACTATGTGAGTCTATAAATTGATTCTATATTTCGCTCAAACGTTATCAGAGATAAAAAGGAACTCTGTCCCTTTAACACGGGCAGTAAACACCAGAATCACTTTCTTTTAAGAGTAACTTCCTGTAAATTGTGAAGGGGGAAATACATGTGGCTTCATCAAAGCAGCTTGTGAGAGCGTTTGCGGTGTGTGTTGTTAAGAGAAAATGGAACAAGGCTGGGTGAATTCTGCTATCAAGAGGGGTTTTCAAGTTTGTTTACTCTGATGTGCAAACTTCCAGGAACATGGGGTTCCATCGCTCTTGCACTCTTCGTTGGGCGGAAACTGCTTTCTAAAGCTACGGGTATGTTGATTCCAGTCAGCCTTCCACAGACTACAATTTACTGTATCCTCATTTAAAAAAGAATGATTGATGCCATGAAGTCACACACAAACACACACACGCGAAAATACGCATACGTCAAGTGAACACTGCTCCCTGTCACCTCACTACATTTCCATACATTATCAAGAAGATTAAAAAGTGCTGACTCATAGTACAGTTACAAGAAATGTCACTGGTTTCTCAACTTGCACATCCCTTCTCTTCTCTTTGACTGTGTAATTTGCATGAAACTTTTTCTTTCCTCAAACAGATGTCCATATCCCTGCCAGCAAAATCAGGATGCTTTTAACAACATGTGGGGAGTCAGCTCCTACAACATCCTTTGTATGTGAAAGACTGATTCAAATAAATCCTCCCAAGGACAGCATTTTAGTTACTTAGAGTGAATCGTGAATGAACCAGGGAACTGGGAGAGTGATAGGAGGTTCTTAGGTGTTTCTTGCCTTCGTCAAAATGACCAGGCATTAATGAGACTTATGCTAGCTTCTCTTCATTCAGACCTACGAATGCAGAATTACACACCTCTATGTTTCACTTCTGAAAAGATTATATTGGCAATAAAGGCAAAAATGCACTAAGATTTTTCCCATTGTAACTCATGTATTTTAAGCATGAGAAAGTTATTAAATAAAAATTGTGAGCACACAACTCTCAGAGCTCTCATCTGCTTGGAAAACAGAATACTAGATTTCTAAAAACACAAAACTTCCAGGCTTTTGAAAAAAATCTTGTTTGTTAGGAACAGCTTCTGAATGACCCCCAAATAAGTATTTTATCAAGATACTTGTCTAAAAGGTAGAAGTGTTCTAGATAAATACTGGCCAAACTAAGTGTAATCCAATTTTTGTTGTTATCATGCTGCTGTTTCTGAAAATAATTCAAACAACGATTCCCCAATTGTTGTGTGCTTCTTATGCAAGTATGTATAAAAATTTTCTTTTAAATTTTGTAAGAATACCTTTATTTTCTAATTGAGGAAATGAAATATCCTGCAGAGAGCTATGGGAAGATGAAAAGCAGCCCAATTTTTTCTTGTTCACTCCTAATTCAGAGTCTTTTACTCAAGGATTTCATCTAATTAGTCCACCTCTGAGGTCCCTTCTAACCCTGATATTCCAAAGGAAATTGTATTGGCTAGACTTTTGGACTGGATGTTATAAGAAAGTTTATCATCTTGCATGATTGTAAGCATTTCCCCAAAGCTATGGATGTAATCTACCTACTGGCAAATCTGATAGTTTTATGGTGCAGACAAATTTAATGTGTTTTTATTAATTTCAGAGAGAGGAGAGGAAGGGAGAGGGAGAGTGAGGTAGAAACACCAATGATGAGAGAGAATCATTGATTGACTGCCTCCTGCACACTTCCCACTGAGGATCAAGCCCACAATCCGGGCATGTGCCCTGACCAGGAATCGAACCATGACCTCCTTGTTCATAGGTCAACACTCAACCACTGAGCCATGACGGCCAGGCTGGTGCAGATGAATTTAAACAGGACTAGTTCTGAGGTCCATCTCCATTCCCCTAGTGCTATTTTCTATGACTAGCCTTCCTTAATGGCATTTTTTTCCAAGATTATTCATTTATAATTATTCTTCCACTCAATTAAAGTTAACTCAGCAAGAAATCAAGAAGAGGTGAAATCTAAGACTTGGTGACTCATTACTACTTCCTAGCAGAGAAATGCAAATGAGCCTACCCTTAAAGCAAGTAACAAACTGTTTCCTTTCTTCACATAGCTCAATGAATTGCAAAAATTAAGATTCACATATAGTCCATATCTTCATCCTAATCACCTATAACTGTTGTGTTTCTAGGGCCAAAAGTTTAGCCAGTTTCATCACACTTGCTTAGGATTCACTATGTCCATGGGGATCTGAATACTTGTGGTGAGGCCCAGTACAAGTTGAAAAAGGAAGTGACCTAGCAATTCTAGCTCTACTTTTTCTTAATGAATCTGGAAAAATTTTCCATACTTACCCGCCAAAAATATTTCCTATTGGCATTCTTGGGAACTGTATCGTTGGTGTAGATTTCACCTATTAGAGGTCCAAATCTTGTTCCCTTTGGTATATATTCTTTACTTACTACTCCAATAACCTAAAGGAGGTAAAGCATATGAAACAATTACTTTGACTGCAATATATTAATCAATCTTTTTGTTTTTATGAGATGTCAAGTGGTAATGCAACCAATGGCGCCTATATAATTAATAACGTGCTTCACCTTAGGGGAAGACCTTTTTTTTTTTTTTTTTTTTTTTTTTTGGAAGACCATTTTTAAACTTCCAGATCATAAACAAATATTCAACCAAGCATTAAAATAGTTGCAGCGGTTCTCAACCTGTGGGTCGCAAACAATGAAAATATATCCTGCAGATCAGATATTTACATTACGATTCATAACAGTAGCAAAATTACAGTTATGAAGTAGCAACGAAAATAATTTTATGGTTGGGGGTCACCACAACATGAGGAACTAACTGTATTAAAGGGTTGCGGCATTAGGAAGGTTGAGAACCACTTGTTCTCCAGTGACTGAGGGTCTTTTATTTTTGTGATTACTTTTTATATTAGAAGAACAGAGAGGTAGCCATTCTGCTTTAGAACGGGAATCAGATAACACAGAATTAGATGGTCAAGGTTAGACCAATTCAGCCCGCTCCTAGTTTCTTATTTCTCTTCTCCTTCAAACCATAAAGACAGTGTGCTTGAGGGGAATAAAGTAGTTTTAACCTCAGAAACCAAAATAATGCTCTTTGGTTGTTCCACAAAGGCCTGAGGAACCAGAAACCAAAAACATTCTATTTTTTTTTCAACCCAGATGAGGGTGTTGCTTTTTTATTTTTTTCCTTCATAGCTTGTAAGTTCTCTTTATAAGAAAGATCTTTCAAAGTAACTTTTGTTCTTTTCTAGCATCTTCTACTCAACAGTGGTCAAAGTCCTCCTTTGAAATGAAATTTATACTGAGGAGAGTTGTGGGTTCTGAGAGCCTCGGGTTCTAAGATCAGAGGAAGTGACCTTCTCAGACTGGATGTATCACACATTCTGACTTTGTAGGGTTTTACTAAAGAAACATGTTAACTATGCCAGTTCCTCCTTGATCGTAAATTTCTTTAAGGGGGTGAAAAAAAAAGTCACCAACCACAAATCAGGAAGCAATTCATCACTATTGACAAAACTCCTCTGTAAGTAATCCTTTATAACATTTTGCAATTATAGTTTTGTTTTGTTTTTTATACACTCACTTTCCCATTTTTATTTTCTTCCCATCCAAAAAAGCCTACAAGTTAGTTACTAAATGTCATAATGAAATGGACCAAGATGGGAGGTAAGACAATATTTGTTTCTAGTTTTTATTATCCCTGGTGGTTCCTGCTTAATTGTGTAACTGAAATGGAGGCCGAAATATGTAAATCAATAAATGTTCACAAAGAAATCTAAGATTTTGGTTATGATATGCACTGACACTTCATTAAATTGCATTAAGAGTTCAAACCTCTGTTTAAATGCATATAGAGTAGGCACACTTCTTTTTATATACATTTCTTATCAGCCAATAATTTTAAAATTTATTTGAATTTTATTTATTTATTATTTTTAATACTTTTTATTATTCAATATATAAGCCAATGGAACATACACAGACTGGAAAGACAGAAAAAAATTTTCTACCCCTAACACAAGTTGAAACAAGGTTGGTCAGCTAGAATGTTATTTTTGGTCATTTATGAATTTCTGGCAGACAGGTGAAAAAAGCAGATGTTCATTTCATCCTCTTCCTCTGCCTTCATTTACATCCATCTGCCCTTTCAATAACAGTTCGTCATTATTGGTATTTGTTGGCAGTACAACTACTGGAGACAGGAGTACCTCAGAACAGTCTTGAGATAAAAACATATACTAAAGCTTAAGTGGACTTACTTATTCAGAGGCTCATTGTTTATAATACATCATAGAACCTAATTAATTGGAAAAATTCATGGAATTGATTTCTATGACACGCAAACCATTTGGCATTCATGTTTGAGTGATTGTTCCATAATATTAAAATGACAAACAGGAAAAACAAATAATGTCATTTGTTGGTGAGCCAATAATTAGCAGTTGATATTTTCAACATATCCACTTTAAAGCAGTAATTTTAAGAAAGGTACTCAACTGGTTCATCAACTTTGTTTTAAATTATAGTCTCTTGCAGACAGTGTGTTAGGAGTCAGAGCTTGATTACCAACAAGGAGCCTTGCATTGAGGTCAGGGTTTTTCTTCCGAATTGCCATTCTTTTTAACCCCGGGCCTCTTGGTTTTCAGATACCAATCTCACATTAAGAAAACACATCATGTTCTTATGGACAAAGGCCACCTACAAATTTAAGGAAGATAGAAGCCACCCAATACCTATTTGAGCAATATGGGCGAATCACTGGGGAAGCTATAAGGCACTATTAGAAGTAACTCTTCCCATCTGTGACCTTACAAATGCCATACAGCAGGCAAGACAGGAGAACAACTAGACAGAGGAAGGTGTGTGGTGGAAGAGAGATCTATGGAAATCTCTAAGCCCCAAACAAATAAAAGAACCTCGATATTAGATTAACTTTACAAGTGGGACAGAGTCTTAATATTTTAATTACGTATAACACACAAAACTGTAGGATACAAATAAACTCATGTATGTAGATAAATAGAGACACAAGATCACATAATTTTTAGGTGGGAAGGAATTGTGTAGCTAATATGCCATCTATATCCGTGCTCAGTCCAATACTCTAATACACAATAAAAACCTTCACCTCAAATCCATGTCTGAGACATTATTCAAAGAGGACATAACAGCTGCAACTCCAAGATTACAGTACTCAGCCAGGTAACTAGGAAGGGGAATAGGAACTGAGGGTTTTTCTTAAATGGGAAGTGGAAGACTAGGTCACAGTCTGCCTCCCGCCCTGGAAAGATGCAGCCAGACGTGAAGCTTAGCCAACAACATTCCATCCTTGGAGCAAGCACAAGACACAGAGGAGCCTGGTGTGTGCCCTAACCCTTGCAGTGCTAAGAAGACTAAGAATGTGTTCACCTCACTCAGGAAGCAATCGTCACTGGAACTGACCAGGGTCCTAAAGAATTTCTGCTGGGGACAGGCTGCTGTTCGCCTTCCATAAACCTATCAGCGAGACCATGCTGACCTCAACACTTCTTGCCCCCAGAAGCTCTTCAATGTCATAGGTTATGTGAGGAGTTGACCCCTCTGCCACATGAGCAGATCCATCTCTATCAGTGGCCCCAGTCACAGAACATTCAGGTCGGTGACTACTAGACAAAAATGAAGATTTCACAACTTAGGATGGATGGGGTCGGGGTGGGGGAGAAATAAAAATCTGATAGCAAGGAGAATGTAAGTTTTTTGTTTGTTGTTTAAAGCAATTCCTCCTTTAGGGAGTGTATATACACACACACACACACACACACACACACACACTAGTGGGTTTTAACCAGAAACAGCATTCAGGTCTAAATGTGCTGTGAGCATCCTCAGCCCAGATGCCATTAAGATCATTTTAATTACTAGCTATCTCTCCCCTTCCTCACCCCCACCCCCATAAAATGCCTCATTCGATTACAATTATAAGGATTATCTGCAATGAGATGACTAGAACTGTTGTGGACCACGACTTCAGCCGGTAATGCACCTCGTTTTTTTAAAAAAAAGGGGTGGAGTGAATGGAGATGTTTTTAGAAGGTTTCCTCCTTAATTATCTTTGTATTAAAGGAAAGGTGGTAATGCCTCAGTACATGTCTCCCAAATAAAAGGCAGTAGGAAGAAAAGAGAATTGCACGTTATGGCAAGACACTCTCTACAGATGGCCGGAGTGAGTAATGGACTTCAATCAGAGTGCACACTGAGGGAGTCCCCATCTTCCATGGGGATGTTTGTCACCACATGGCTTTGGGAGGTCAGACTCGGAGCCACAGCGCTTCTAGAACACGAACGGTTTCAGCACAGGCTACCACTTCTAAAATATAAGTGTTTAAATGGACCTTTCTGTATTCAAATATTCATAGAAAATTATTTCAGGAGGACAAGGGGAAAATCCCCCTAAAAGAATAACCCATCAGTTAAAAAAGTTTAAACAGTTTTGAATACTATGTCTATATTTGGTTTGAGTTCTGGAAATAGGAAGTAAGAACAGCCTCATTAAAGATACAAAATGATTCTAAACCAACTCTAAAAATGAGGGTCAAGATCAGAAACACGGTTTGTATGTTTTGTTTTTAAACCAAAAGAAAAAAAAAAGGTGCTGACACATAGCACAAATTCATAATGAAAAATGGTCTTGCTAAAAAAAAAAATCCCCAAGTATGTCAGCACAACAGTACATAATGTGGTATCTTCTGCTACTTAAATGAAAACATTTAAAGAAGGGCAAGTTAAATCAGTAAAATCAGTCAGATAAAATCTACATGTAGAAAGGCTTTTTTTGCCTATTTCCACAGCTTGTGGGACTGAAAGGACTAACTGAATAATGACAGTGTAAACAGTTCATCAGTCCTAAAGGTCTGTTTGAGAACTGGTTTGCAGCAAGCACGTCCTCAATGGCCCAACCCCACAGTCCTCCTTCACCACCTTAAGGGAGCTGTCCTTCCCCAAAGTTCAAAAAGGGAGAAACAGAGAAACAGGTACAAATTCCAGAGTAAGCTTCAGACAGTACTGCATTTAAGTTCGTTTCCTGGTTGCTTTA
Source organism: Myotis lucifugus (assembly GCF_000147115.1). Taxonomy (NCBI): domain Eukaryota; kingdom Metazoa; phylum Chordata; class Mammalia; order Chiroptera; family Vespertilionidae; genus Myotis; species Myotis lucifugus. The sequence goes on along the minus strand of NW_005871264.1, from coordinate 636,164 downwards.
AAGATTAGGAACTGAAGATGTATTATTTTAGTCAAGTGTTTCAGTTACATAAAATACGGGAAAATAGAATAAGAGAGCCCTGATCTCTCATTAGGTTAGTGTTGAAGGACCCTCTTTAGGAATACAGGCACAGCATTTTTCCTTTTTCTGTGTTTTTTTTGGTGTGAACACACGAAGTAGGGAGTTAAGTGTTCAGAGGAGAAAAGAAAAAGAGCCAAACCAGCTTAATAAAGGATCGGTCTGAAATGTGTTCAGACTAAAAATAAAGCCACAGTGACACCAAGAGGGGCCAGTGTAGCATAATCAAAGAGCACTAGAGCACTGGCTGGGGAAGTCAGAACTTTGCTCCCTCCAAGTCTCGGCTCTGGCTCTAACTATCCACTTTAGGTAAGTGGCTATCTTTTCGAACCTTGGACTACATGGTCGAAGGGCATTACTAAATGTAGCTATGATTTTTAAGTCAAATGATGGAAAATGAAAAACTTCAGCTGAGCGCTGAACTGAGGATAAGAACACTGTAGAATTAAACGGCAAAGATCACCCACAGAATAGAAATTTATTTCAGTCCCAATGGGTGGACAGGGCAATACAGCACAAATGAACCCGGGAACAAACCAACATTTGGTCAAATATGATATGGGGGGGAAACACACTGCCGCTTTTAAAGCCACAGCCAAACCTTAAATACCCAAACAAGTCCTACATTGATTCCAGGGGCCACATAGTAAGAGACTTTCTATTGAGAACAGTGTTTCCTGTAGAAAGAGGTATAATTAAGGCAGATCTCCGGGGTTACATTTTTAGGAATGTTCACGTACTGCTACCATTTAAATTTTGTTTTTTATAAAACCGGCCTCTGCTCTCCCAGCAGGGAAAAGAAAAGGCTTGCTTTATGATGAAACTCAAAAGCAGAGTTGCTCTATTTAATTTTAGACAGCTGTGTCTCCCCCTCACCAAAAACAGGGAACTCGGACACAAACAGGAAAGAGACAAAGTATTTCCCAAACTGGCTCCCTGGATCCTTCCACTGCTGTTCCTTAGAGAAGGAAGAGAGCGACCGGCCATGGCTACCATGAAGAGTCCCAATACTGAACTGCGGATTCCTACAGCAAAGGACCCCCTTTTCACTGCTCTGTGGAGGCCATCGCAGAACTAACAGTGGCTTGAGGTCATGCTGGTGGTGGGAAGTCTGTTGAGCTGTCGATTCCTTCCACTCAGCCCAGTAGTGAGAGCAACTGCGCTAGCCCAACACTCAAAACAAGAGGTGGTTCTGCAAGTTATTTCACAGCTACACATCACGCCTCGCTGTAATCGTTATATAAAAGGGTACCCACAAATCCTTTGCTCATTCCAAGTTGGGGTTTTCAGCCCCTTTGAAACAACAAAGAGTGTACCCACTTCAGAGGCCAGTAAGGAATCGGCCTGGCGGTCCAGCCAGAGCCAAGGGCCGCCTCGGAGCCACAGCGGTGAGCGCTGAAGTCATCCGCACAGAGGACACTTTTACATGACCCTCATCCCGGTTTATGCCATCACTCCAGTTCATAAACACCTCCAGGTTTTGAGAATAATTTTAGAAACCCAGCCAATAAAGCTGGCTCGTTAAAAAGAATAAAGCCATCTAATGAGCCAAAGGAGACAAAAGAAACATGACCAAGTTTTTTTCTTAGAAAAAGTTTTCTCCCTCAAAAGCTGTTGTGCACCTTGGGGGCCCGGGGCCCGCTGAGCCCAGAGTGGCCGGCAGCTCCCTGACAAACCCCACGCTGCAGCTGAGCTTTGCCAAGACATGTCAAGTTGCCAAAAGGTTTAACTGTTTACTAATTAGCATGGAACAGTGGAGGGCTGGAGGAAGTGAGCCAGGACTGACTTAGGGAAAGAGAAAGCAATGAAAGAAGTGGAGTGAGTGATCAATTACTTCCAGGCACTTAGAGATCCTCACAGATAGAGGAGGCCTCCAGAGCCCCTAGGGAGACCTGGCATCAGATGCCAATCTTCTTCAGCAATAAAGCAGCAACTTACCTCTTTGCTGTTTGTGGTGTATTTGAAAAGCAGATTCCTGGGTAAGGATGCCTCTGCCTGAACTGAAGTCCCTCCGTCGGCTCCAGAATCCCAGGGGTGATCATTCACGATGTATGTACACTTCTCTTCAAACGCAGCCTCTGTCCACAGAGTCATGTCCGCGTCCTCCATGTCCATTTTCATGGTCCCCTCCGTCCCCTCTGCCAACCCTTGAAACCTCACAGCGCTGGAGTCACACTTCGGGGCAGCCTGGAAGAGAAGGGCAAGGCCTTTAATCCCCATTGTCCTGTGGCTCCTCCGGGAGGCTATGACTAATACAGTAGTCTGAAGACTTTAAAAGCAGATGCGGAGTGCTTGGTACAGTTGAGTAAGAGCCAAAAGGCAGTATAAAGAAGACTGCCTTAAAGAAGCAGGGTTTTAGAATGCTACTCAAAGTTAAAAAAAAAAAGTGTGGCAACTTCATTGGGGGGGATAAAAAAAAACAACCACCTCTGAACAATCCCTGGCTTTACCTCTCACGGCAGAAAAATGTTGTGGGCGCTCAGTCCTGTGTCCCAGAACGCCTGGGGTCATGGCTGCCAGACCCTGGGCGCTGTGGAAAAGCTGCCTCAGAAGACTGTCACAAACAAGGAGAGGAAGAGGAAGGCGCTCTGTCTGCCTGTGAATGAAGCTAAAAATGGAAAGCGCGTGTGTTGCAGGAGCGGAACCCAGCCTGCCTTTTCCAAATGGGGAAGACTGAACTTTCCCACCAGCTCCCAATGCAAAACAACTTTCAAAACAACTGCCCCCCCTAACCCCCCTCTGCTGAGGGATCTCTTTTATCCTCTCGAGTCTGGAAAGGATTGCATCCTGCCAGCATCACCGAGGTGCAGCTTTTCAGAAATAGTTTGGACCACAGGAAAGAGGAGGGAAGATGGGCGAGGGGTTCAAACGCCCCACAGTGCCTTTAGACTTGTGGGCATCCCACGCCAAGTGGAAAAGCAAAAACAAAACATAAAACTGTTCAATAGAATTCCCGGGAGAGAATTCCTTCAGGAGCCCTCAGCTACAAATAGCACTTTCCATTTAAATCTGAAAGTGTACAAATTCCCAGAAGTCACTGATGTGCTACAGTTTACTGTAACTAAAGTTATAATAAATAGAGGAGACTCAGAGCACTCGCTCTGCTTCCACTTAAAAATGTGGAAGTGTCTCCTCACCCGCAGATAGTATTTTCCAGAGAGAGAGAGAGAGAAGGTAGACTACTTCTGCGCTGTTTTCCCATATACACATGCTTGATAAAAAGTAGGAACATGCCTAAGAGCCCGTGCCCCTTAGAATGTACACGTAACACCGGGTAAGTCCTTCAGGGTGGCTTCCACATTCTTCTGTCTCCTTAAACATGATGCTTTTTTTTTTAAAAAAAAAAAAAAAAAAGAAAAGCCAGATGCAAAGTTGTCTTTCCCTCCAGTTACGACCTAAGCACTCTTGCTTACTTTTACGGAGTTGCAACATGCACAGTCATGATGCCGAATACGTGTTAAAAATAAAACAAAACTTAAAAAAGTAAGCCCACCCGGAATCGTTACTTTGTTGGACGGGACCGGGCAGAAGCCACTACTGCAATTTCAGTGACTTGACAATGACGCCTAGAACTGAAAGGGTTAATGATTCATAAGGAAAAAGTCTTATAAATGTTTGACAGTTCTAAGTGCCTTCAAGCAGGAGCCTTTCTGGTTTCTACTGCGACGAGAGCAAAAAAAAAAAAAAAAAAGTTTTCAGATCAATTTCAGATTCACAGAGAAGATCCAAGTTCCTTACCGAGGTCGTACCCACACGTTTTTCCAAGCAAATATCCAACATCGGAGATCAGTGTCGCTCATCCCTACACAGTCCACATTTCCTCCGCGTCCCCTCGCGGCGCGGGCTGGAGACGGACGCGCACCGCGGCGGGTCCCTCGCGATCACGGCCGCCGGGCGCCGCGTCCCGGCTCTGGGCGGCGGACAGGTGCTGCGCGCTGCCCTCCTCCGCGAGCACTGAGGCCCGAGTGTCGCGGCGGCACTTTCAGTCTGCGCTAACCCGCGCGGCGGCTCTCCCCTCCCAGCTGCAGATTTCCCATTTGTCTGATTGACTCAACACCAGCGCCTGAAGTGGGGGCGTGGCCTCACCTGCACCAGCGCAGCCTGGCCCGGCCCCGCGCTTTCCCCCATCCAGAGCCTCCGCGGCTCAGCTTCCTCGGTTCGCCTGTGATTTCAACATTCATCCTTCTTCCCTTTGAAGGCACTTACCCTCAGCGCTGACTCGGGCTGTTATTGTATTCTAAATATTCCAGACCGCCCTCCTTCCTGCTGAGGCTTTTTCGGGGGCGGGAAAGGGCGGGGGGGGGGGGGGGGCGGGGTGCACGCACGCTTCTTAAATTAAGGGAAACCTAAAAATTACCTAAAAATTTTGTAGTTCCTCGGCTCAAATCCAGTTACAGATTACACGAAATTTATTTGGAAAGAGCAAGTGAAATTATTTTTTTAATCTAATGTAATAAAAGGTTGCTGTCTAGTCCTCAAGCTATTACCCATGAAATACATCACACACACACACACACACACACACACACACACACACACACCTGTAAGCTTCCATTTCTCCTGTTAACTAAAATGGATTCAAATTTGGCAGAGCTAACTTCCCCTTTTCAACTATTTAGTAAATAGGGAAATAGGAAAAAGTCATCATCCTACAGATTAACGTGTTTTTGCCTTTTCTCTCCCCCCCAAACCCACAGCCAGACTTCTGAGAAGTGTGTAAGCATGTAGTGTATTAATCGTTTCCCAGTTAAAGGGAATGTTGAACAGGTCATTCCAAGTGGAGGGCAGACAGAGGCAGTAATTAGTGGGGCTCGTTGGAAGCCCTGTCGTTCGTTCGGAGCCCGGCTTTTCCTCCAGCCCCAGTCAGTCCTTAGTTGAAGGAAGGACATCCTGTGATGATGGCATACAATGTCCTGTTTGTTTATTATTAAGAGCGTAGACCTTGCATTCCTGCTTCTCATTACAAAACAAACCAGATGCTTTACTTCCTTCCATGGCCTTGTGCCTTCAGCAAGGAATCCTCTAATTCAGAGAAACAATGATGCATAGGGTCCATTTACAGCAGGCACCCCTTTGCAATTACTGTGTAGATCGCTGACACAGTCTCCCACTTTTCCTGCTTGCCTCATAGAGGTGGTTGTTTTTAAAACCATCTCTCCTTCCACCTTTGGCTGCAATGTCTTTTCTTTATTTTAAATACACGTGTGCCTACACACCCACGTCTCAAAACACACACACACACACACACACACACACACCCACGTACACACACCCAGTCTCAACATAATAATACCAACTTAGTCATACAATGAAGTGGACATCTGAGTATTTGTTTACAGGAAGAAACAAAATCAAGCAAAACAAAATCCCAACTCAATCATAAAAATATTGTCTGTTTATCTTTAAAATTTCTTTTCTCCTTTTCAGGATGCTTTTCTAGAATTTTTTGGGGGGAGTTAGGGGGGAAGGGGATGGGAAGCCAAAGATTATGTGCCAGGAAATGTTTTTTGTGTCGAAAACCCTTCCACAACCTCTGTAGTACAGAATAATTAAATTCCCACTAGGGGACATAAGTAACACACTCTCTGCTTACAGCCTGGTGACGTGTTGTTGCACACTGAGCCAGAGGGGACGCTAGCACCAAGAGGAAACAGGACTTTTAGTTGGCAGATGTCTAAAACGGAATGAGCAATTCCTAAGAGTTCTCAGAAAGCTCCAAGATGATAATTAAACAAGAGAAATCCAGCCTTCTTGAGAGGGTTTACTAACTGATGCTGAGTCAGCGCCACAATGGACAGAAAAACAATGTAGTCATACTGAAGGCCGGCCTGCTGTTCAAACAGTCTCGCCTGCAGATGTTCAAGAGGACCTCACTTCCCTTTCAGAATCCAACTCTGCTCTTAGGCCACATATACCATGCAAGTCCTGGTGAGTCAACCAGGATGGAGTAAGGGAATAGGCAAAAAGTTGGATATTTGAGGTGGGAAGAGGCTATTTTAAGCCAAATATTTACTTCAATGACTGGAAGATGCCAGTGAATCAACTCACTGTTAATTAATATCAGCCTGCACTCACCTTCAGAGGTGGTGAAATGGGCTTGAGTCTAAGGAGGACGCAAACTTCAAATACCAGTGTGGGGCTTAGCCAGGCAACCCTAAAATTAGTTCCAGGTGTTCCAGCTGAGCTGGCGAAGGCACGAGTGGAACCTTAAGGAAAGTAAATTTGGAGACACAGAGTGTTGGATTATAAAACTCTTCAAATCTTTTCTTCTTGTCTGAAATAATACCAAAACAACAACAACCACACACCCCTAAACCAAACCATTTTTAAAAATTGCAATTATAGCAGTCAAGGATAGGCAATAATATAAGTAAAACATGCCAAAAAGGAAGAAGGAATGAAGGAAAGGAAGCCTCCCGCATAATAAGAAAAAGCATGTTCATATAGTCATATTTAGGTACTGTCCAGCACAAAATAGTTAAAGGGGAAGGAACGGGGTGACCTTCTGAACTTCACTCACCCCTTCGAGAAGGCCCAAGCATCACATTTAGAATGATGACGAAAGCAGGACGATGCTGGCATTGGTACAGCTGTGCAGAGAGGGCTATCTGAGGTTGCCACTGTCTGAGATCTCAAGTCTCACAATGTTTGTTTCCAACTAATAATTTGGCCCATTTTTAGTCACTATATTATTTTCCTCCCTGTTTTTTTCCACCAGGAAAAAAACCAGCCTCAGTTACCTTTATTAATCAGCACTTCTCAGGCAGAGTTCTCTCATTAAGGCTGTTCCTAATAGCAGCAAATCATGAAGGACCTAAATAGCTGGCTCTCTGAAACCCCCATATGTTCCCTTTGATGGTATCATCACAACGGCTCAACCAAACCTTGCTACTCAGTTTCAGCTACTGGTCCCGGCCCAGTCCTTGGGTGGGTTGGGAACTGCAATGTAAGGGGCAGATGACTGGAGAAGACTATTGTAGAATGAAAGGAGATTGAATACCAAATCTGGAGACCTGACTTCACTTGGGGGGGGAAAGATTATTTTTTTTTTCCTAAGGAAAGTAAAAGATGGGATGAAATGTGCCTGAGATGAAACGTGTTTTCATTTTCTAATTCAACTCCTGCTTTAACCAAACAAGGTCAATGACAGACTAACCACATCAAGAGAACACCCCCCACCCTCTTCTCCCCACTCCCTACCCACCCACCCACCCTCACCCCCCACGCCCATTTCCCACTTCCTGTGAGTTAGGCATCTTCATGCTGGTAAACATTTGGGGACCAACTGCAAGCCTGAGCTCTCTGAGAGGGGCACCGCGGCTTTGAAGCGCTCCCACATGTCTCAAAGCCAGGCTGAGAACTAGGGGGACACTTGCTTTTTAAACGTTAACAGCCTTTTGAACTCGAATCATTGGGCCCGGCTTCCTGGCAGCCTTCCTTTTCTAACGCTGGACAAGAAGAACGAGTATGTGTGAGTGAGAGAGAATGTATGTATGACACATGCTATGTTACAATGTAGCGTGTGTGTCATTGGTATGATATGTGTATGATGTTTCAGTGTGTTGCATCAGTTTAAAAATAGCACAAGGCTTCCTTCTGGTGACATAGCTCACCACCCAACACTTTTGACATACACCTTCAGGGCCTAAACCTTGGGAAGATCCTAGGGGGCTGTGGACGTTTTGAAATGAGGTCGGTGTTTTGACTTCCTAAATAAGAGAAACAAAAACTAAATACATTAAAGAATCCAAGTTGAGCTTCCTCTCTGTCTCTAGGAAACAAGATCTTGTACCTGCCACCCAGAGGACTTTATAAGACCCATACAATGTCTGAGGTCCCAGTATTTACCAGACCACCTGTTATCATTACACCTAAGTGTCTTTTTTTTTAGCCCTCTCTTCAGATAGGCAGTTGTGTTTTTATCGAATCATTTATACATTTTTAAATTGAATTGAGTTTGACATCCACCAACTTAATAAATAAGAATTATAATCATTTCCATATAAAGTATGGGGAAACCAAGATAGGTTTCCAGTATTTGTTTTTCTTCCTAATTATGTTTTTATTTTATAAGTGAATATTCAGAGAAAAGAGGGATTTAAATTTCTGAAAAGGCCGCGGGGAAGGACACGGGAAGGCAGATTATTTCTAAACCCAGAAAACACTTCCTATTGTACATTGGTGGGAAAAGGACTAAAACGAAACTAACCAACAGAAGGCAAAATGTGGACTGTATGTGATAGGGAGAGAGAGCAGAAGGAAAGGTGTACATTTGGAAACTCGGCGGTCTCTACCCTCCTCTTCATTTAGGGAAGAGGAAGAGTAGCTTTCACACAACAGAAGGAAGACGTGGGGCAAATGTTTGTTTCTCTCACCTTTCAGTAGGAGGAGAGGCCACACTGAAAGAGGGGTGGACTCAAGGTGGAAATAAAGAGGGAGGTTATAGTTAGGAGCACTTTACTAGAGTAAGATGAAAGACGAGCAAGTTGGCTTACAAACAAAGGTGACCCTGGCCAAGTTGCTCAGTTAGTTAGAGCATCATCCCGATCTGCCAAGGTTGTGGGTTCAATCCCTGGTCAGGGCACATACAAGAATCAACCATGAATGCATAAATAAGTGAATGCATAAATAAGTGAAACAACAAATCTATGTTTCAATCTCTCTCCCTCTCTATCTAAAATCAAGATATAAAAAACTTAAAATTAAAACAAAGGTGAAGCGAAGAGCAGCTGTGAGGCGAGGAGAGCCATCGTAGGCCAGAGCAGGAATGAGTGCCCCACAGTTGAGCCTGTGTGCTTCCCTGAAATCACAGAATGTTAAACAAAGGATCAAGGAGGATTTCTTCTTTAAAATGGGACTGCCGCCCAGCCGGTGTGGCTCAGTGGTTGAGCGTCGACCTATAAACCAGGAGGTCATGGTTTGATTCCTGGTCAGGGCACATGCCCAGGATACAGGCTCCTTCCCCAGTAGGGGGCGCACAGGAGGCAGCCAATCAATGATTCTCTGCCATCATTGATGTTTCTATCTCTTTCCTGCTCTCTTGCTCTCTCTGAAATCAATAAAAATATATATTTTAAAAATGGGACTGCCCTGGCTGGGTGGCTCAGTTGGTGGGAACGTCATTCCATACACCAAAAGGTTGTGGGTTCTATTCCTGCTCAGGGCACATACCTAGGTTGTAGATGGGTTTAGAGAGAAGAGACAGAATAAAGGTTAATAGTTGAAATCATCTGAATTCCTAACCAAAGAGAGGGAATGAAAAAAATAAAAAAGAGGGCCTTAGTAATTTGTTTAAAAACACACACACTTCAGTTCTGTTCCCAAGGCATTTAGCATATAGTCTCAGTTGAAGACCACAGATCTAGCTCAGCACCTCATTTTCCTGCTGAGAAACAGAGGGCCAAATAGGAAGCAGAAAGGGCATCTCTCCTGGTCGCCTTGATGTTTGGATCTTACAGACACTGTGAAACTGGCATGCCACAGACATGCCACTGCACAGGCAGAGGGCAGAACCAGAATTCGGCTCTCTGGATTTCCAGCTGAGAGACTAGAGTTTTATATTGAATCCTTATGTATTATTAAGCAAACACCTACTGGGCCTAGGGTACAGATAAGCTAAGAAAGGGGGAGGGAGGGGACCTGCCTATTGTAGAACCTTTTAAATGCTAAACTGGAGGCATTGCGACTAACATTAAACCTACCTAATTCAGTGCCAGACAGAGACCCGGCCCCTTCAATGCCTTCTTCTCCACCTGAGGCGTTGAGAGGTGAGAAGGGAAGAGAAGGCAGCAGTAATACAATGACAAACCTCATTTAATAGACACCTTATCTTTGGAAGAACTCTCTCACGTTGACTAAGAATAAACCAGGAAACCTTTTAACAAGAAGATAGTGTGAGATTCTGAAGCCATCAGCCCTGGCTTATCCGGTCTCCATCTACAGCCCATTGTTTCCTACAAGTACTCACCAGGGCAACTGGGGCAGTGTTAATGTTCAATAGACATCTTCCCCATTAAGGTGCACCCCTGGGGACGGAAGGGCAACACTGCATTGCCCTAGAAGGGGGCCAATCACAGGGAAAGCCACAGCTCGGTGTGCTTTAGGCTGGCTTCCCAACAGCTCCTTTTTAAAAGAACAGGCTAAATAAATAAATAAATAAATAGATAAAAATAGATAAAAAAAATAATAATAGAACACCAGACACTGTCTTTAGGAGAGCTAATCTCACAGTGCATGTCCATTAGAGGTATTAGGAGGCAGGAGACAATAGACAATTAAAGCTGATAAATCCAAGCTACTTGTTGCTGTTCTAATTCCTCCTAATTGTAGGCCACTTGTGCCGGGGCTCACGCATTCGGGGATGAAGCACGCTACTCTAATCTCCGAAATACCTGACCTACTTCCTACAGGATCTTTCCAGCATCCCTTTCTTCCCATCTGGACCCCCTTTCCTTGTCTACTTTTCCGTTCTTCCTCAGAGCTTGAGAGGAGGAGAAGAAGGGGTCTTGGCAGGGGGAGGGGTGGTGGAACAGAAGGCTGCGTCCAAATCAATAACTCCGGGGGCCTTAGACAGTTTACTAATCATAACAGCTAATCATGCTCCTGGGCACACCAGTGGCTACATTGCACTTTGCATTGAGCTCAACAAGTGGCACGGGGCACACTCAGCATCCAACTGCTAGATCATTGCTAGCTGCCAAATCTGCATGTGCTTCTGTGTGCCGAGTATATGCCTCAGTGATTCTATTTGTAGCTGTTGGCTCACTAATTATGCTGCCACCACCAGCAACTCAGAGAAAAGCATTCATTTCACCCAGCACCTCCTCAACCCATATAATTCTATCTAAACAACAGAGCGTTAAATGCCAGTTTGGTGCCTGCCTACATGTGTAGGCTCTCCTTCCAGAATCAACCAAAGGAGCAAAACTATCTTTGCAATCCAATTTTGGCCCCAAGAATATATTCTTTTATGCTAGGAAATCTTTATAAAGCCATCTCTTCCAAGCCTTCCCCACTTGGTAGCCTAAAGAGTGTGTCCTTAAAAAACACAGCTTCAGAATTAACAGTAATTCCAACCACCCACTAGAACAGCGGTTCTCAACCGGTGGGTCGAGACCCCTTTGAAGGTCGAACGACCCTTTCACAGGGGTCACCTAAGACCATCAGAAAACACATATATAATTACATATTGTTTTTGTGATTAATCACTATGCTTTAATTATGTTCAATTTGTAACAATGAAATTGGGGGTCACCACAACATGAGGAACTATATTAAGGGGTCGCAGCATTAGGAAGTTTGAGAACCACTGCACTAGAATGTGTTGTTGGTTGTTCAGGAAAGAAATCTTTGTATTTCATATATACATACTGAAATATTTATGGATAAAATTATATGCTTTCTGGGATTTGCTGCAAAATCATCAGAGGTACCCCAGGTCTTGAGTTGGTTGTAATTGTTGAACTGGGCAATAGAGCAAGTTACACCATTCTCTTTAGTATTTTACAAAATATTTTATAATAAAAACATTTCAAAATAAAACTTTAAATTCCACTTGACCCACTCAAAGTTATTATGTTGTTTCACTCAAGTTTATCACCTTTCATTGGTATGAATGAACATCAAGTAGAGAAGTGTTGGTATAAAATGAAGAAGGCGCCTGCCTCCTGAATTACCCCCATCAACAGAAACAGTCTCTGGGATTGCACTCATTTGGGGGACATGTTGTGTGTGTTTTTTCAGTGTTTGGCCAATCTAAGGCATTTTCAGTACCCTTCAGTGTCAAAAGTCTGATAACAACCACCAAATAGGTTCAATTTTGCCTCTCTGATAAAATTGAAAATTGTGTTGCATTTGATGCAATGTTATAGTGACTTTACCAGGAAGTGACGGGGAGCTTGTCTGAAATGTACGCGCTTCAGGAGGTAGAGCTGCTCACAGCCATCTGAATCTGTACCTGAGTGGTGCACTCTTCTCCAGAGAGGAGGCCTGGGAGCACAATATTGCACATGGCTCACTTGTTCTCTGCAGTAGTCTGCGCAAGTGCTGGCAGCACCCAGCAGGGGCTCCACTGATAAAGTGTGTCAAACTCAAACCATTTGTCAGCTCCAAAGAGTGGAGAACAAGCTGAAAGGTGGACTCAGGAAGTTAATTTATCTGGTGCAACACATTTACTAGTATAAATACCAGTGGAAAAAAGTAAACACACTTCCCCAGCACGAAAGGACTAATCACAGGTACCTCTCACCGCTAAACTCAATGTTCTCCCGAAGCTTTTCATTCGTCAGACAAATGACATCAATTCGTCTTGATGTCCTACCCAGAATATATTTAAACAAATCAAAGGGTTATTTCCTTATTGACCTCTATTTCATTGACAACTCATTTACGCTAATACAAAAAGGTCTGCCAGATTGAAGAAAAGTTTTCTCCAGCAATAATGTTCCTCCATTCCTTAGGAGGGAAGGTTTATCCAAAATACCATAATGAACAAAATAACAGTGTGAAGTTCTTCTTCAAATGGTTAAAGCATTTAACGTGCATTAAACTTGCATATTCATTCATACGGTTTTGGACATTCTTTGAACATTTCAAATCTCAGAAGTCCCAACCAGCAAAGATGAGCACCACAGTCAATATACAATACCGGGGTATTGAAGTACATGCTTTGCTAGGAAGTTGCCTGAAAAGGGCAACCGTGCCAGGTATGACCACGGACACCTGGCTTTTGGTCCACACTGTGCCTCTGCACTTTTTTGGCTCGTGCTCTACCAATGAACCCATTACCCACAGGGCCGTGAGCAATCCCAGGCATCTTTGCAAACCCAGCACTCAGCACAGTGCCTGGTGTGTATTAGATGGTTGATTAATATGCTGAGGGAATGGATTAAAAACGGTTCTCAGGTCCCACCTGTGAGTGAGGCCTGGCAGTCAGCTCTGGAGTTACTTCGTCTTTTTCTTGAGAAAGTGTGTACTGCTGCTCAGCCCTTGTTCATGGAACCGGAGAAAATGTTCCAGGGCCAAAAGCCACAGACATAAAAATGTGCATATGTATAGAAGAAGTGGGAACCTACCTCTGATAATAGCACTTGAAAATAGATCCACCCATTAAAAACAAATGGAACAGTTTTCCACGCAGAAATGATCTACTTAGCTGTTGTGGGGCCTGCCGTGGTCCACTCTTGCACATGCGCCCATACATCCCAGCACTGGACCTCTTCCTGAAATATCCCCTGACAGTCTTGGGCCTTCCTCCCCTTCAGAGTCACTCCACCCAACAGTAATTAGGCTTAACAAGAGCAATTAACAAAACAAACTCCTTGCTGCTTAGTGGGCTGATAATTCTGATTGCAAGATTGTTTTAGGATGTGCAAAGCAGTTTAAAAGAAAGATAAATAAGTTATGCAACCACTTTGCATATAATCCATTTGTTTGTATATAGGAAGCAGAGTTCCACATCTGGAATAATGCAGTCTAGAATTACCATACATTACAGCTACATTTTTACTAGCATTATGGCTTCCTCATATATTCATTCAGATTTAATGAATTTAATTTGAATTATTTTTTTCTAGTGTTATGGAGTTTTAAATGATCCAGAGACAAATGTCTCATTTTTTTCTACTAATAAAGTAATAGCTCTTATGTATTTTTTAAATGGAAGACTGATGTAAACATAACACCATCCAATTTCCTGAATGTCTTCTACATAAAATACTACCATTTCAAGTCTAATTTTTTCACCATCACTACTACTGAAAATTATTTTTTCTGTACACAAAAAATGTAGCACAAGTCCAATGTTTTCTTCAGGCAATCAGCTTTGGGATAGGTTTCATCATTGATTAAGTCCAATGTTTTGCTTATTACTCAGTACTGGTGCCACATAAGATTTCAAGCATATATTTGGAGTTTTACATATCTAATTTGATTTTACCTGCAGTGATTTTTACACTAACTCCCTTGACTTCTGGAATAAGAGCATGGTGATGAAGAAAAAGGTTGTTTTCTACAACTATACCTGAAAAGGAAGAGTCTACATTCAACTAAAAGTACCATTTTCTTTCCACTAGAAGTCCTGATCAGCATTTGACAGCAATACAATTCTCAGTGTGTTAAAACCGGGATAATCTTACAGGAAAACAAACACAATAGCCTTGAGGGCTGGGGAAGAGACTTATCATATCCAAGGATATTTAATTGTTAACATAAGGCTATGTAAAGCTTGTTATCTCCTGGATTTCCCAAAAAGCTATGGTTGTTAAGTATTATGTCTTTATTCTGAATGACATACATCACTGGAAATAAAAACCCAATTGTCTCAAAATATACTGAAGTGGTGAAGAGCCAGAGCTGAAACTGTGGCTAGAATATTGCTTTAGCTTCTAGAAATCTAAGTTTATAGGAAATGAATACTTCTGAAAATTGTTTGCTTCAGGAATAAAGGCATTTTTCACAGCAAACTGTCCTTGCTATAAAAATTTGGCTTTAGAGAAAATTTCTAAAAATGAGATTATTGATGTATTAAGAGATATTGATAATACAAATCAAGGTCTATTTTGATGGTCATAAAATTAATATTTTTATCCCATTTGGTCAGTAGTCAATATAGTTGATGCTTTCTTATTCAATGCAATTGTGACCAACAGTTTTTTAGTTTCACAAACAGTTAAATCAGAGACTCATAAAAAATGAAAAAAAGGAAGCTTAAATATTATATCTGAAATGTACACAATATATCAATGAATGTCAATTTCTCGGTCTCTGAAACAGGGCCAAGGCCTCTGTTTGAGGACGAACCTCTTCTGCATCTACAATGTCTTTACTGCACAGACCCTCCCTTTCTGCCCAAATAACCTGATTGCAAAATCCTCCTAGATTTCTATAATCCCCCCCCCACCCCCGCCCAAATGTCATGCTTGTTTCACTCACACCTATTTCCGTTACAGGATTTTTCCAACTAGTACTTATTAAGTATTTTGAGTTTTAATGAAAAAAATATTTTCATATTTATGTGTCATTGGTTTACATAATATTTAATTAAATTACATAATTACAGCTAGCATGATCAAGCTTGGGAGCAAATACAAACAACTCTTGGTAAACATACCAATCAGAAAATACAGAGCAGAAATGCTACGAATATTAGTGAGGAGCCAGCTAGAGAGGCGTGGGGGTAAAAGCCAGGGTGTTATATGGAGGGCAAAGAGACTCTAAAGACTGACAGCAGCTTGGTGAAGCAGTTAGCTAAGAGCACTTGTGGGTGAGCAGCCAATAACTAAGAGTGTAAAGAACTAAGAAGGAGCTGCTCTTTAAAAATATTATTCCATTTTTTTCTTATTGTTCACATTTCTTCTGAACTATAAAAAAGGATCCTTTATAATTAGTAAACTTGAAAGATTGACTCCATAAAAGTAACCATTCTGATGTGAAAGGCAAAAGGATATACAAAACTATAAAACTCAAGCTTAGTTAAGAGTCTATCAGACAAAAGTATGAACTTTTTTTCATATGTAGAGTTGCCTGAGACTCATTCATTAAATTTAACAACAAATAGTTACTGGAAGGACTACAACCAGAAGCAAGATATTTCTTAAATTTCTACTGAACAAAGGAAATATAAAGTTAGAAGTTTTTGAAAACTTATCTTTAAAAATACATTACTCTTATTTTAATACATAAGTAATCAGTGCTCGTGGTAAATTTCTATAAATAATGAAGAAATGAATATTTCCTTTAAAAATCACAGCATGTTCATTGCATTTGCCTTCAGATGTCCTTGAGATCATCTGGTGTGCCCAGTTCACAGATCCTCAGCGAAAGGCTTTCTACCTGAGATGGTAAATGGATGCATTCTTCCCTGCCACTAAGTGAGCCACAAGAAAACAATCATTAGCCATTTCGTATAGATTCTTGAGTCTGTTCAAGTAGCATTTTAAAATGGAATTACATAAATAGTGCCTTACAACCCATTTTCCCCACTTATTACCATGAACATCTTCCCATGTGTGCATCATTTTTAATTGCTATAGAGTATTCCATAGTACATATGTCATATCATGCTTTATTTAACCAATGATCAAACACACACCACTAACATGCCTTTAAACGATTATGCAGAATTCTGTGAGCAATTGGCAAGTTGAGTCTGAAGTCCAGGAGTGTTCAGTCCATGCAAAGTTTCAATCCCTAGAAATCTTAACTTCTTCATTTCCTAGGGGAAGAAACTGACTCCCAGATGGAGAAAGTCATTTGCTTTTGGTCACCTGGTTAGGTTAGTAGTATCGGCTCACAATATTTTATCTGCAATCTCCAAATCCAAAACACTCTGAAAATAGAAAGTTGTTTCACTTTTTATTGCTAATTACCAAAGGTCAACTCTCATCACTGAAATACTACACTGATCTTCCAATTGCTTTCTCCATCTCCAGTTCCCCTCCTTTGCAATGTTCATCACACCACTGCCACCAGAATTATCACTCTCAGTCAGAGCCCTCCCCAGGTCCTGTCTCCTCTCAAACCTTGCAGGCTCCCATAGCTGCTGTCCAGAGATTGTCCTCTTTGCCTTAATCAGTGTGAAGCTTCATACTGTTTCCTGCTGCAGAATCACTAATGTTTGAATAAGAACACCGCCCTGAGTGTATAGGCATCAATGTAACCTCTCCAAAATCTGGAAATTCCAAATTCAAAGTCACAAATTCAAAGGCCTTGAAAGATGCAAACAAGGAAGTGGGACCTGCATTGGGGTCAATTCTAGAGCCACGTCTCCTTCCTCAGATGGTTACTGGACCCGTGACCCCCTGTATAGTGGCTGATTGTGGCCCCACAAATCTATTTGTTAAAATGAGTTACTAAGTTTAGTTCTTTCTCTTATCACACAATCCTAAAACTCACAAATATTTTTTAAACAGTGATAAGATATTGAGCCACATATTATCTGGGCAAGCACAATAAATGAAAATAATAGCTCTCTAACATTGTTCAGCGGACTAGCAGGGACAGTCGTTAAATCATTTTTTTAAATTGAATAAGTATCATATACTATGATATTCCATTGCCCTTAACAAAGGCAATCAAAAGGAAATGGAGAGATACTGTGGGTTTAGGATGATGTGTATGCACAACACATTCATCATTGGGATTGCGGATGTCTACTCCTATTGGTTTCCTCGTGGTGAAGGGAACAGCCAGCAGCCTGTTCTCTTGTTTCCAATACGCCCTTGTAGCATCGATGCTACTTCCTCTTCCCCGGCCCACGGGAGTGAAATCTACACACGGCATAGGCCGCATCTTCCCGGGAAGCTCAGAGGCCTGCTGGCATGAGGTTCCCTTCAAAGCATCCCCTGGAAGTCTGTGTGGGTGAGCAGTATTGAAACCATTCCCTTTCCAGGGAAGAGCTCGATCCGCCCACCATGTTTTCTGTTCTCATTACTCAGGGTTCAGGACATAAATGGTTAGGAGGTTGTTCCCCGGCTCCCCCATGCAGACTGCACCGCAGACAGGCAGGAGAAGCCACACGCACATCTGGGCAGAAGCGTCTGAATGGGGCACGCTGAAATCTGGTTACCTGGTCCTGAGTGTTATTAGAGCTGGGTTGCAGAGAAAAGCCTAACAGTGGGACTAATTAACTGTTGGGAAAAAAGAGGGAATTGTTCCTCTCTCTTTGCTTCCCCGCTTCTCTCCCTCCCTGAACAGGATCAATCTCAAACTCTGTAAAAAAAGAACAGGGGGAAAGTGAAATACCTTAGTCACAGGCGAGACACATGCAATTGCGGGAGGCACTCTAGTTCAGGGAAGACAAAGAAGGCCATGATTCCCAGGCTACCTCAATTATACCAGAAATCCTGCTTAAGATTTGCTATATACTACTCCCCAAGATATGCCTGCAGAATAATTTCCAGATTCGTTTGCTGCTGCCTTGCAGAATGTGAAGTTACTCCTCATTTCTCTCTTCTTTTTCTGTCCCCCCCCAAAATAGCTAAGGTGGGCTTTTCCTCATAGTAGGTAAAGAAGGTTGATATCTATGGCTTGGTGTGAACATAAATGCAAAAGCTCAGGCAAGGGCATCAGTGAATGGTACACATTAATAGGAGGTCATAGAACTATGCCCCACAAGAGTCTTCAGTGGTCATCTGCATATTCAAATGGCCTGGGGAGTTTTTGTTTTTTAATATATTTTATTGATTTTTTACAGAGAGGAAGGGAGAGGGACAGAGAATCAGAAACATCGATGAGAGAGAAACATCGATCAGCTGCCTCCTGCACACTCCCCCACTAGGGATGTGCCTGCAACCAAGGTATATGCCCCTGACCGGAATCGAACCTGGGACCCTTCAGTCTGCAGGCTGACGCTCTATCCACTGAGCCAAACCGGTCAGGGCGGCCTGGGGAGTTTTAAACTGTCCTGAAGCTCAAGTCTCACCCACACGAGTTGAATCAGAATGCTGGTGTAGGAGCGGGCACCAATGTAATCTATTATTTTCATTTATTGCTTTGCCCAGATAATATGTGCTAACCAACTACTTTACTAAATCGGATGCCCACCTTGTAGGTTATATCTGAACTTAAAATACTGTCTTCCTTAATTCTCCCGTGGCAAAGAAAATGTAGTGTGATTATGGAACATGCATGAGAAAGCATCTGACTGTATGGCTTGGGCAGATCACCAAGTAATAGACAATCTGCCTCTGACATCAGCAAAGAACTGGGCAAGGAGGCCAGGGCCATTAGTTCTATACTCACAGGGGTCACTTAGGCTAAGGTGGGTCTGTGGCCACAGTTTTTGGCCCTAATTCCAATTATGGGGATGAATGTACTGTAGATAGAAAGGAAACCAGGACCAAGAGTGTGGATGGTAAATACCGATGCAATACCTGAGACTGGAAAATCAACTTAGAATTCTACATTCTACTGAAAGTGGGTCAGTATACTAGTAGTCAACGTTGTGTGTTTTTTGTTGGCCATTATATTACTACTCTTATCAAACTGGATTCTGATCATTCTCTGAATGAGAACATCAATAAATAAATTAAGATGCATCCTTAATATAGATGGTTCTAACCTGTCATTACAAATCATGATTGGTCAAAGAAACAGTCTGGAAGATTGTCTTAAGAAAAAATATTTGACAGTAGCGAAAGTTACTGTTTGGAGTTTGGCAGGATGCCTAGCACACAGTCAGAGCCCAATATGTTTGTCAAATGAACAAATGATAGAAGCACTATGCCACTGGGCAATGTTTCAAATATTAGTAATGCCACCAATATTTACATAGAGAAAAATATAAAAACATGAAAATTCTTGGAATTTTAAGTTAAATGTAAATGTCCAGATATTTACAGACCATACTTTGTTAGTATAACTTTTCTGGGAAGAAATTTAGCAATATATACCAAGAGACTTAAAGGTCCATAACCTTTGTTTAATGATTATACTATGGGAATATCTTGACAAAATAAACATATTAATTGCAATGTTATACACAATTATGACAAAATGGAAATAGCCTGAATAGTGAAATTGACAGATATTGCTAAATAGATTGTGATATGGCCATGTGACATGAGTATGTGATATGAGAGAAGGCTCACAATATATCACTGGATGAAAATAGCCAATGCTATGATATGATTCCATTTATATTCCTTTTAGAATTACTAAAAATGTCCTATCTCTCATGTAAAAGAAAAACATCTAAAACAGTAGAAGGGGATGTCTGAATGCTGATTCCCAATTCTATTTCTCTAATTCAGTGGTTCTCAACCTTCTGGCCCTTTAAATACAGTTCCTCATGTTGTGACCCAACCATAAAATTACTTTTGTTGCTACTTCATAACTGTAATGTTGCTACTGTTATGAATCGTAATGTAAATACCTGATATGCAGGATGGTCTTAGGCGACCCCTGTGAAAGGGTCGTTCGACTGCCAAAGGTTTCGACCCACAGGTTGAGAACCGCTGCTCTAATTAGTCTTAATAAAGTCAGCAGTTTTGTCATAAATTACAATTAATTATAATCCCCATCTGACACACACCGCTGGTCCATATGTTGGGCCTCTTAGTGGACCAAATGTAACAGCCTTTGAAAATTGATTCAGCTAAAAATCATGCAACAGACACAAAATGACAGCCACCTAGGAAATCTGAAAATATAATCATTAAAAACAAATTGAGGGGGAGGTGGTGGGAAGAAAGAGGGAAGAATTGCATTCAAATCTACTTTCTACTTCCTGTAAGCATAAATTAATCCAATCACAGCCCTTAAGTAGCTTAGGGAAATTTTTTAAGGTAAAAAAACATACACAGGGTGTTGGGAGCCAATTCCTATTTTCCCAATTCTCCTCACTAAGGCAACCCTTTCCACTGCGTGTAGCACACAAGAGTGCATTTTTTATCCAGCAGAAATATTTAGCTTGGCTGTCAGCCAGGGAATGCTGGAAGAACGGACTGAATTAGGGGATTTACCTTCCACGTGTTTGGCACGTGTCACTTAGAGTATCTGAGAAGCTCCTCTCCCTTTCTCATGGCACCCGAGCAGTGGAGAGGGCTGCCAACTAAGGCAAAGGAATGTCACCTCCTACTGTAGTAAGGTACCACATGATCTAATTCTGCAAACTGGGCATTTTACTCAGGTTCCAATCTTCTCTTTCCACACCTGATCCAGCTATCGAAGGTCATTCTAGGCAACTATAACTGTAGGAAGAAAAAGCCCATATTATTTCCCCTAAATTCTGAAGATGCTCCGCGCCCCCCCCTCCCCGCCAACTCCACTTTGGATTTGCATCCATCTATAAGCAATTTTTGATAACCTTGATTTCTAAAAAATTCAGCATCATAAGGCAGTTTTAGCATCTTCATTTATGCACCATGAAGAACTATTTTTAAAAATATTTTAAAAATAGACATATAATCAAGTCACTGGATTTGGTCAAAGCTGTATATATTTTAAGTTTTTTAATTAGGTAGACCCTGTGCTAAGCTACTAACCATGTAGTAGATTCTAGATGCCAGAAGAGAATCCTTTATTTTATGAGACCTAAGTGACCTGCCAAAAGTGTGTGTGGGAGGGGGGCCAAGGGGTGGGGGAGGAGCTGGTGCCAGATCTAAAGTCTTTACCTCCCCACCCCTGTGTGCTTTCTACAAGCCCGTGACTACGGCCCATCGGGCACTGAGATTGGTGAGCAAGGGAAGTCACAGTTGAGGAAGGTTCTGTCCATGCTGACAGCAATGGCCAAAGGTGGGGCGACATATCACAGCCTCCTAAAGAAATTGCCTATTTTCATCAGAAAACAAACTAGAGAAGATAATGTTACATCTTCATGCAGGGAAAGAAAATGCCTGTTTGCCTTCTTTGCAGGGGGTGATATGAAGCTGTTACTGGACCTAGAGTTGGAATGGTTGTCCCCAGGCTGCACTGTTTCCAGACAAGGATGTCCATCTCTTGGCCCCAGACACCAGCTCAGTACAGACTGTTTAATAACAACACTCAATGGTATGACTGTGGGTGAGAGAGGAAAGCTTTAATCAGGCTGTAATAAGTGCATGAGTTGAAGTGGGAGAGGTTTCTATAAACGCCAAATTTAAATGTAGATGAATGCTTTATGGGATACAATGTGAAAGGACAGAGAATGTGCAGACTGCACACATATGGAAGGCTACACAAGAAGCTGAAAACAGTTGTTACCTCTGGGGAAGAGTGCTGGTGGCTGGGCGTGTGTGTAGTTTTTATTGTATACCTTCAGCATTTTTTGAATTTTGAACCATGTGAATACACTTATTTACCCATGTAAAATGAATTAAATATAATTTAGATAAATTACATATAAATTGCTTTAAATTTTAAAAAATAATGTTGCTGAAGATGTGGTAGGTAAAGCTTGATTTAGGGCAATTGACAAACTTATCATATATTATTTTATTTTGGCAAAAATGTATAACAAAATTTGCCATTTTCATTATTTTTAAGAATGAAATTCAGTGGCATTAATTACATTTACACTGTTATACAGCCATCACCACTATTTCCAAAACATTTCTATCACTTGAAACAGAAATTCTGTTCCTATTAAACAATATCTCCTCATTCTTTAGCCCCCCTCCATAGCCCAAGCCTCTGGTAACCTCTATTCTACTTTCTGTCTCTATGAATTTGCTTATTCTAGGTCATTCCTAAAAATGAAAACATATAGTATTAGTCCTTCTGTGTCTAGCTTATTTCACTTACCGTATGTTTCCAGGGTTCAGAACTTCATACTTTTCCATTGCTGACTAATATTCCACTGTATTGCTATCACATTTTGTTTATCCATCTGTGTATACCATTTTGTTTATTCATCTGTTGATAGACACCTGTGTTGTTTCCATCTTTGGGCTATTGTGTATAATGCTGCTGTGAACATTGGTATACAGATATCTGAGTCCTGGCCCTGGCTGGGTAGCTCAGTTGGTTAGAGTATCATCCTGATACACCAAGGTTGGGGGTTTGATCCCCAGTCAGGGCACATACAAGAATCAAACGATGAAGCATAACTAAGTGGAATAACAACTCTCTCTCTCTCTCTCTCTCTCTCTCTCTCTCTCTCTCTCTCTCTCTCCCTCCCCTGACTTCCCCCTCAAAAAACCAATTAAAAACAAAAACAAATATCTGAGTCCATGTTTTCAATTCTTTTGAAATAGCTAGGAATATAATTGCTGTGTCATATGGAAATTCTCTTTTAGCTTTTTGAGGAAGCAAACTCACATACATTTTAAATCCATAGCTTACTTTACTATAATGATTTGGGATAGAAATGTATGTAAATACAAAGAAAAAAGATTAGAAATACACACAGAAAATATTAATTATAACTAGGTGGTAAAAATACTATTCATTTTCTCCTTTTCTGCATTTTTTCCAAATCTTTAAGAATGAATATTAGTTACTTTTATAATGAGAAAAAGAGTTAAAAATTAGATAAGGGAGGAGCAGAAGAATGCTAATTCTAGAATCCAACGGGCTGAGGGAGAAGCACAAAGCAGAAAAATTCTCCTTCTCAAAACCGTCTACTTGATTAAAATTATTTAAAAATCTTTATTAAAATCTGGTAATCATCCTTGATGATAAAGGTCTAAGACCAACTTGACCAGGCATCCCCCCAACCCCCCGCCCCAGCTCCCTCCTGCCTTTTGCTATGGTCAGCTAGCTCTGTCTACCAGTGTGATGAATTAAATGTATGACAGATATGACAGGTGAGGGGTGCATGGAGGGGCTTAACCAGCAGGGATAAGATAAAGCCCCCATTTAAGAACAAAGCCCCCACTAAAGCTTGCCCATTAATGACCATGAACAGAATCTCTTCATTTGTCCCCTTTGCAAGGAGCAGGCAGAAACCATAGACAATGTGTGGTTAGGCAGGGCGGCTGTTTCTCCAAGGGTCTCTCAACCAACTAATTAAAAATTCCTGATTTTTTGCTAAACACGTCTCTATGAGTGAGGATGCTTTTCAATGTTATATTATTACAATAGACTTAAACTTACAGCTGGACTAAGTGGAATTACTGTATATAAACCATAATATCTATCTGCAGGGATCCAGCTAAGCCCTAGAGAGACAAGTCCAGGGGGGCAAATCCAAGGAATTTCGGAAGTCAATCCATTAGGATTACCGACGGCCCACGATTTTGGAAGTCACAGGCTCAATCTATAGAAGCAATGAGGTCTCAATCTCCTTTTATCCTAACCTCTTATCTAACAGCCTGTTGACCCAGTTTTTATTTAAAACAAACTGATAAGCTACAAATGACATGATAATCATTTGGTACAATATTGACATGACATTAGTGGGCAGGCAGCCTCGTCGAATATAAACTTTGGTGCAGTACTTAAAAACATACTTTTAAAAAACGATTTGCACAGCAAAAGTATAGCTCTCTTAATACATAATTACACTAACCTGGACATTAATGATGATACATGATGCTAACAATACACGAAAGAAAAATGGAGCTTTTGGTTACAGTATCCTTCATGACTTTTAGCCACCACTCATCTCCACTTATTAACAACCCAAGGCATTATAAAAGGAGCTAAATGATAGAATTCTCTCTGAAAGTGGACTATCATCTGTTGTGGATCGATTTGTGTGCGAGCAGGTCTATACACAGTGGACACTTAAGAAATACTTGTTGGATAACTGTTATATAAGACCGACAAAAAGCCTTTAACGACATAGACATCCTGCAGGTATTCTGGGGATGAGCATAAATTCGATGGCCTCCTCGGCCTGCAGCCTATGCAAGGCTGGTCACATTAACAGCAGCCATGCTGGCTGAGGGCCTGCTGAGGAACAGGGCATCAGGGAACAGGGCCTCAGTGAAGCAACTGTTCCAAGTTCGAAGAGCAATGCAGTGACCAGTGAAAACCCCACTCTTATCCGTGAGACCCCAGAGGCGTTCCCTCCTGCTGTCCCTGTATTCCACCCCAGCGGAAGGTTTCCTGATCACTGCTGCTGTCAGTCAGCATCTGTGAAAGCTTTGGCTAAGTGTGCATTCTTCCCTTCTCACTAAGGAGAACCAGCTCTGGCAACATCTGAAACATCAGGACCCAACTGATGCTCACCCTGCCAAGAATGCAACAGAGAGGATTTTCCTGCTAATAGAGGTCAAGATACATCGGCACTGCCTGCTTGCTCTCGGAAGACAAGCACTCACTCTCGCATTGCTTCCTTTCTCCCGTTTCATGCAGGAATAGAATGATGCAGATGTTCTTCAAAACATCAGATGCAAGTCACTTGGCAAATACTCTTCAAGTCTCTGTACTTGGATGCATCACAAAACCATCCATCCACCTGTGTTTTAACAGCCCAACAGCTTCCCTGCTAGCTAAGCATCTCACCAAGAACCCATGAAAGCAATCACCATCGGGCCCGGGGAACGGGCCTGGCTTTTGTCTGTCTGCAGCTCAACACCCAGACAGGACATTTCGCAGAAGAGCCAAGCAGACGTTGAGGCAAACTTCTTTTGGGCCTTATCTGAATGGCAATACTTAACTTTCACCACCTGTGCTGGCCTTGCAGAAGAAACAGTCACACTCAATTATTGTCTCTTTCTCCTAAACAACTACTGTTTAATCCTACCTCCAGCTGATGGTAACTGGTAGAAAACACAATGCTATTTTTCGACAGGACAGTGCTTTCTCCCTTTCATTCGCGAGAAATGTACTTCCTCTCTTGCAGCCAGGTCCATCCCAGATGCTGAATTTGGGGTAAAATTGTAACACACGGGCATTATTACTACCCGTAAGATAGTTTTCATTTCAAAGCTACGCTCTATATGCTCTGTTAAAACATAGAAGGAAATAGAATATAGGCTAAATCTCTAAAAGCCACACTCCTGACACAATGACAAAAGATAATTTACTTTAAATAATCATACCAGGGAGAAATGAACCAGCATAACAATGAAAAAGTTTGTTGACACATTTCTGCTTTCTCCCCTTCTCCCCAGCAGTTATCATCACTTCATCTTTTTAAATCTCAGGCTAACAAGTTATTTGATCAAGAACTTGGTTCAGCTTCTAGTAAACTTAACGTGGAATTTCCACAACTGGCCAATAAATGTTTTGGGGATTGATCATAATGCCTTTGTTTATATTTTCCTATTTTTCAGAAATTATTTTTCAAGGAACAAGGAATTGCTGAAGTGACTCATCTTTATCTAGCAAGTTATGCCTTAAAGAAAAAAAAATGTACCACAAAGAGCAGGCAATTATATCTAATTCTTAAATACCTAAAATCGAGGAGAAAACTCACTGCTTAACATGTTGGTAATTCCTGTTCTTGCTTTAAAATGTGACTGCTCGCCGTAGCCGGTTTGGCTCAGTGGATAGAGCGTCGGCCTGCGGACCGAAGGGTCCCGGGTTCGATTCCGGTCAAGGGCATGTACCTTGGTTGCGGGCACATCTCCAGTGGGGAGTGTGCAGGAGGCAGCTGATCGGTGTTTCTCTCTCATCAATGTTTCTAACTCTGTATCTCTCTCCCTTCCTCTCTGTAAAAAATCAATAAAATATATTTAAAAATAAAATAAAATAAAATAAAATGTGACTGCTCATTTCTCGGGGGAGAGGGTGGGAGACATGTATAGGCAGACTATAGATTTAAATCAGGAAAACTCTACCAACTTGAAATCATACTATTGGTTCCAAGAGTACCTGATCTGTAGCCGAGACCTGAAAATATTAGGAGGGCAAAGACTGGGTGTACAAGGCAGTGGTTGAAACGCAAGCACGTTATTTCCCTGGGTAACTTTTTGCCATTTGAAGAATGATCTTAAAGGAGGTGTTGAGTTAGTTTACATTTACCTCAGCCTGACCTGGAGGTAGAGGGTTTAAAAGCTGAGCAGGGGCCACACTCAGGAAGCCCCAGGAAAACAGCAGGAGGGAAGGACTGCATTTGCGGGGACCCAAGAGTCACCCCGTCATTCTTATTGTAGACAGAGAGCATTCTCTTTGCCCTTTGGGGTGAGGAAACCCATCCATCTTCATTAGGCTTTGGGGGGCAGGGGAGGGGGTAGGAAGAGAGGACTGCCATTTCCTTTGGCTCTTAAAACAGAAGCCAGCAGTGATTATTCATTTCAGCCCTAGTGCCCTTTCCCAAACCCTCCTAGCAGGAGGCAGGGGAAGAATCAACATGGCCCAACACATTAGCGGCCCTCCTGTTTGTTAACCAACTGCTGCAAGCTGTGCAGCAGCAAGCCACCACTTAGTCAAAACCTACATTTTAAAAAGGTGTGTGTATTGGGGGAGGGGAGGAGACACAGAAGAGGTTTTGAAAGCGATTCATAACTCTTACTCTACAGGAATAACTCCAGGTAGAGCAATTCCATATCAAGGCTATTTCACTTTTTGTAACAGTCAGGTGCAGCCAATGTCTCCTGTCACCCTAAAATTACTTTGAGGACTTCTGCTTTTCCACACTCCCATCAGCAACTGTGTTGGCAGCAGCATCTGAAGCCCTGGACATGCATCTCAAATTGTTTTGTAGTATAAATCACTGAAAAAAAAATCAGTTTCAAAGTATGAACTTTCATGCTATGCATTCACCTTATGAAGGAAGGGGCTACACATTTTCCTTCCCTGGGAGAAGAAAAAGAAAGAGCTTTAACATGAACTCTACAGGACAAAGACAAGAGGAAATGACCCTTGGTGCTTAGAGCTTTAAAAAGAATCAAAAGAAATAATGTGCATTACAGAGATGTGCTCCAATCTATGTAGCAACTATGTGTTTTTAACATTCTATAGTAAGTTCCACATTTGAAACCATCAAAGACCTCTTTATCCCAGTACAGTGAATACAACAAGATGGTGGGAAGATGTAGGCCAGTGATGGCGAACCTATGACACGCGTGTCAGAGGTGACACGCGAACTCATTTTTTTGGTTGATTTTCCTTTGTTAAATGGCATTTAAATATAGAAAATGAATATCAAAAATATAAGTCTTTGTTTTACTATGGTTGCAAATATCAAAAAATTCCTATATGTGACACGGCACCAGAGTTAAGTTAGGGTTTTTCAAAATGCTGACACGCCAAGCTCAAAAGGTTCGCCATCACTGTAGGCAAAGAGGACTCCGTGGAGGCTATTGGTGTCTGTTACTTACGATCAGTTACAACCAAGGGCCATACCCCTGCTAATTCAGCTGGGGTTTCTGTTCCATGTTTCCGTTTCATTGGCAAGAAGGCTTCACCAGGAAATGCTAAATGCCCATTAATAGGTAATTTGCACTAACAAAAGGAAGATTGCACCTAATGAGAGAGTGTGCCTCATTAATGGCTTGGAAATTAAGCTGTCTCCATCTAATCAATGCTAAGTGACTGTCCTTTGCAGAGACTGCAGCTCATTAAGAGAATACACACAGATGGTAACATGCTCAAAAGTATTTAAAATACACGTGAAGAAGAGCTACACTAAGACAGACCTATCCCACTGTCCATGACGTGGCTCTATCTCTATGCTATCTGTATGTCATTTGGTATATTTATTTATGAGAATAAAATTGCCTGATAATATCTACAGTTTTCAAATTTCTATGTAGATTATGAATTATAATCAACATTTACAATAATTTGTTTTCATGAAGGAAGTCTATAGGAAGAATTGACTTATAATAACTGTTTTATTTGTTTAGTAACACCAATTATTAAGGATAATTGCCTTGAGGGAAAAATGGGTTCCAAGCCTAATGCGATCCATGTTTATTTGGAGTTGCATCTGACTATTTCTTCTTTTTCTTTATTGTCAAATGCTTTCTCAAATGTGACTTGTGAATAAATTATTCCATGATCTCCAGTGGCCTTGCTGAAGATGTTCGTACTGAAATGTTCCATAAATATGCTTGAGTTCCTCTGACAGCAAGCCAGTATGACATCAGAGATGGCATTTGCTAGCTCTACCCTTATCCCTTACTTGCCAAGGTACTGCAAAAGTTCCAGGAGGTAATATATAATCTAATTTTTAAATCTTGTTGTTGTTTTCTTCACTCAGCCAAACTATCTCAAGAAACATCTTGAAGACTGCAATGAGTTTTAATGACAGCAGACTCTCATGTCTTTTATTTACCTTGCCCATGCTTTAAGATTTCCTTTTCTAGTTCATTTCCCTCCTCAGAAATCCCTGGTTCTGGCATCTTCAGTGAAAGCAGCCAGATGAAGTGTTTATCAACTCCTAGGGCTTTTTAAAAGTTTTATTTAGATAAGAAGCTCCCTAAGGGGAAGACCTTTACTTCTTATTTGGTGAAGTGCAACATTTGCTCACAGCTCTCTGCCCTTGATAAATAGAATTAGGAAATGTGTCTTGGAGTAGAGCCAAGCACTGCCGCAAGACATCCAGACAGCCTGCTTCCCAGGCCTTTGCTTAGGAGAGTGGTGCAGTGACAGTACAATGGCCCCGGGTCATTTGTAATTGCTTAAGGTCCAGAGGTAGAGGAATTTAAAAGTGTGCAAAGCAAAGTGCAAAATGGAAGTTGGCTCTTTGACGTGTTTTCCCAACCAAGATTGGCAGATTGTAAGATCTGCAAATGGTAAATGGTCCAGGATATCTACTGGCTTTTAATTTGCAAGGCGGAAGAGTGATATTTACCTATCTAACTATAGTAAACCAATAAAACTGGCAGGTAAGTAAATGGAATATTTTCTAGGAAATCATAAATTACAAAAAAAAAAAGATTCAAGAAAAAGAGATATCCCTGGAAATTTTTGAAAAAGTAATGAAAATTCACCCACTTCAGAAAAATGGTGCCAATGATGTTCTGTTCCTGCTCAGGATGTAGAAAGCTGGAGTTTTGTTTTCACTTTAACAACAATAAAAATGTCTGTTAATCTACAAAATCATAATGTTTCTTAACTCCATCAGATAGCTGAGGTTACAGAGAGAACAAATAGTCTGAAATCTAAGGAATGATAAGGTGGGGCGTAGCCCTGGTTCACCTCTGGGAGAGCACAGGAAAAGACGGGAAGAAGAGACGGAAAGTATCACACAAGCTGGTAAGAAGAAGCCAGCAAAAAATTTTAGTGAATTGTTAAATGCCAAAAGTGGGTTAACTTGAGAGTCACACAAGGAGAGTTTGCACCCACTTCTAGACTCTTTCCCTGGACCTTCACAAAGCTGCTACATAAAAGTCCAAGACCCACCAGAATGCCATTAAGCTGCAGGTTGGAAAGAGAAAGGCAGTAGCCCTCTCCTCCCAGGAGCAGAGGGGGGAAACCATATGGCTAGGGCAAGTGAAAAGAAAAAAAAAATCCTCTACTTCTAAGGGAGGGTCGGGAAACCTTCCTGAGGCCAGGTCATTAGAGGAGAAAGGGTAGAACCGCAGAGAAAGCCCCCACCTCCATGACCCAGGACCACGGGGCCTGCCTAGACATAGAAAGCCCCTGAGCCCACTCCCCAGCTAGCAAGCACCAATAGCAGGCAGCAGCAGTCCAATGCTGAGGAAACGGGCATGCGTGAAGACTGCTTGCATGTGCATAATGAAGGTCTAAAGTTGAGCATGGAGGAGAAACATTTTATGAGTGAGTTCTATCGAATCTTTGAGGAACACATCATTTTGCTATCATTTAAGTTATTCAAGAGTATTAAAAACTAGGGGGATGGGAAATTGAAAATTAATAGTAAAGAGAATTTCTTGAGTGGGACACAGGACCCATTTCATATTTACAAGTCATTGGCCATCATGACAACTAGTTTAAACTCAGGCAGCGAAAGTCTGCCCTGGCTTGGGGCTTCTGCTCGGGTCCACAGTGGCTACAGAAGTATAGTCTCCTTTCAGTTTTCCAAGGAGCCACGAAGAAATTAAATCTCTTCTGGCTTATTTGTGGTTTAAATTGGAAGCTGAGCTCTCTCTAGAACAGAATTTGTCTTCTTGTTTGGTCCACAGATAGGACCAAATTTCCTCACTAAAATTTTATTTACAGAAACAGGGGGACAGCCCATGAGCCATAGTTTGCCAATTCAAGCACTTTTGCTGATTGGTGAGGTTTTAGGACTGATCATTAGTAAATACACTGATTGAAAAGCATTTCTTAGGTGGATCTCCTGTGGAGGGGATGGGAATTGGGACAGAAGGACTTTGGCTTGGCTTCCCCTGGGTCCCTGAATGTTTCTCACTAGAAGGTGGACCCTGGGTGCATATTCCTCCCAGATTATCCATTTTCCCATCAGTCCCATACTGTCTGTACGGACGTAGGTGAATCATCAATCTCTTTCTTGCAGTTGCTCCATCTTTAGATGGAGTCAGTATCAGTGACCCCTTACTCTCCCACGCAGTGTTGGGTAAGTGGTGAGGTGGAAAAAACAGGAAAGTTGCCTGGGAATGAAGACAGATCCAGGAGATAAGGCAGAGCCTAAGGAAGTCCAGCCAAAAGCCAAAGGTCTCCTGAAACTGACGCTGTAGGTGATATTTTGGCATTTGGCTCTTCATTGGATTCTTTTCATTTTTCCCCAGCCCAAGGATTTGGCCTGTTGTTTTCTTCTGTCATCGCAACTGTTGTCTGTTTGGGTTTCTGTCCCTTCATGACAGACAGAAACCAGGGTGCTTTCTCTCAGTGTTTGTGCTATTTCACCAGCACTGAAGCAAGCACACATCTACTTTCATTTTTCTTTTCAAAAGTTTTTTCACTGTTAGTGATTGTGTGGAGAAAGAGGGCTTTCAACAACACAAAATAACAGGAAAACCACAAGAAATATAATTTTTAAAAACTCAAAGTCCCTGGTTTTAGTTATCCTTGGCCATTTTTGAGGCATCAAAGGGGAATAATGCTCCGAGTGCCATGATGCATGTGGCTCAGAACTGAAGCAGTCACAGTAAAAAATTGTAATTATTTAGTACTTTATATGCTTAATAATAAACACAAACATGCAAAAATAACTTCAACATAAATCCTTCACTAGCATATCTCAATCATCATGGAAGAGACACATGGTTCCCAGCATACTTCATATTTTTATATTGACCCCCCCCCCCTTCTCTCTCCACATACTACAGATTCTCCTGTACTTTCTCCCTGATGGCCCACCTCACCCCAGATAAACTCCTCAAATACTCGGAGCCCAGGAACTTGCTCTTTATTTTATGCAATGTAACTAAGTCCTCTCATGCTCCTGCCACCTCCTGGATCTTGCTCTTTCCTACCCAATTCTCACCAAAACAAACAAAAACCCAACAACAACCTAATGATGCACTGCTCTGGAATGACAGGAATCTCCTTAAAGGGCACTGGCAGGGGAGGAGGACCTGGAGCTGGAAGACAGAAAGCACAGATACTTACCTGCTCAGATATTCGTGTGATCACAGGAACTAGGCCTGACCTGTCCTAATGCCCAGTCTGATTCATTCCCCAATTTTGGTCTAAAGTAAAGAAGCCCAACCCTATGGCTGGGTGGTTCTCATTGAGAGTACTATCTTCTTACTCTGATACTGGTAGTAACTCTAGGGCTCTTCCATTTACCTGTTCTTGGGACCCAACTCCTAGCGCAGACCTTTCCGTTGGGACCCTGGGTCTCTCCCGGCATTTTTGAATTACAGTAACAATAATACAACAGTGGTGAGGATGATTGGAGCTTATTTTGATAGGGTACTTTCTATGTGCCAAGGTACTGTGTAAACACTTAGCACTGATTGTCTCCTCTGGTTTCCAAGTCCCAAAGAACTATTTTAGTTATTAATTGCTGCCTAACAAATTGCTACCAAACTTAGCAGCTTAAAACAACACACACTTACTTCACAGTTTCTGTGGGTCAGGAGTCTGGGCGTGATTTAGCTGGGTTCTTGGCTTCACGGTCTCTCAATCAAGGTGTTGCTGGAGGTAGAGTCATTTCAAGGCTCAACCCGGAGATGATCTGATTCCAAGTTTACATGGTCATTGGCAAGACGCAGTTTCTCACTCGCTGCCCACTAAGGACCTCAGTTTTTCACTGAATTTTGGCCAGAAGTTGCCCTCAGTTCCTTGCCATCTGAGCCCCTTCATTATGGCAGCTTCCTCTTCGAAGGATGCAAGCCATGAGGGCAACAGAGAGAGTCTGCCAGCAAGATGGAAGTCACAATCTTTTGTAACCTAATCATGGAAGTGGCATCGCATCACCTTTGCCTTATTCTATTGGTTAGAATCAAGTCACTATGCCCAGCCCATGGATTCTAGGAGGCAGGGATCATTGGGGGTCAACTTAGAAACCTGTTAACCTCAAGACCAAGTGGGAAAGGAGGCAGAAAGTGTTGTTTTAAGAATGCAAGGATAATATCAAGACAAAAAGATGGAACTGGGACAGAGTAACAACTGAAGCTAATATATGTAGAGATTAGGAAAATGCCTTATGTCATTTTTGATCCAGTGTCTTTTGCACTCTCTCCTAGCCCATAACATGATGGTAGAGCTGAAGTGATGATGGGCATGTGACTGAAGGATGTACATGGAATTACAAGAACAGTGCACAAAGAACTGCTCTTTCTATTGGGACAGTAAATGGGAAATAACAGTTATAAAGTAGTAGACTGAGGAGTAGCAAAGAGGAACTGAAGATAATCTCTCTGGACAAAAGTGACTCAGAGTCCCCTCTGGGCAAGGGCATGTCAAAGCATCTAATGAAAAAGGAAGAAATTGGGGCAATGAACTAGACCTGGAAAAGATAGTCAAGAAGGAAGTAACAAGACTGACAGCTGGTTCTGGAAAGCTTTTTTGAGGCAATGCTACATTGAGCAATGGTGTAGGAGAGAGGATGGAACGTTTTTAACAAATTTCATTTTATGGGCATTTTATGAGACAAAAAAAGACTGCAGTACTTTTCAGAGCCTTTAATGTGTTAGTGTGCATTGTGACACCCTAAGGTGTGTTTGAGGGAGGGTGCGGATTGGATAGGCAGCACTTCTCACATGTATTTATTTGTTTTACATGGAGATGGAAACATGCTACACACTTCAGGGAATGCTCTTTCATCAAATACTTATGAAAGTAGAAAGGGAGAAATCTGGTTCAAATATTTCTAGGAACCCAAGAATTGTGTCCAGTGGTTGAACAATAAGTGAAAAATTTTAATCAAATACCTATGTGTTAACCAGAAATAACCCTAGGATCTCAACATTTGGGCCCAAACAATAGAAAAGATACAAAACCATAATCAGAGCAGAAGTCTTTACAACCATACCCAGAAATCCCCCCAAATTTCCAGAGCTCTGTCTATTACAATCCTTCTGTCCAGCACTCTCTTTCCCCCTCCTGCTGACCCTCCTCTTACCAATAGAGAAAGAATGTGAGTGTTTACCTCATGAGCTTTTCTCTTGGAATTTTTCCAATATCATGTGTAAGGGCCATAAAGGGAAATTCATTGAGAGAAGCAAGACAGACATGTTAAGAGCCTTCTAAAAATGTCTTTTTAGTACAAAGAAAGAAAGAAGAAATCAGTAAAGGACTCCTTGCCAAACCACAACTATTGGACACCGAGGCATTTCAAATGGTGTAATTGGACAGACCAAAGCAAAAACCTAGGAACCTCAAGATTCAGAACCAGGCTCATTGTTATGAAATGGCTAGAATAACACACTAAA
Source organism: Myotis lucifugus (assembly GCF_000147115.1). Classification (NCBI taxonomy): domain Eukaryota; kingdom Metazoa; phylum Chordata; class Mammalia; order Chiroptera; family Vespertilionidae; genus Myotis; species Myotis lucifugus. The sequence continues at coordinate 602,022 of NW_005871264.1, read as the reverse complement.
TAAAATAGAGTGACTAAAATAATTTCTTGAAGAAGAATGCATTGCTGAAATTCAGATGAGACAAGCATTAGAGTAAATTACATAAGTAAATTATACAGTTGGAAGGAAGAACAGATGTTTCTAACATCTTACCATATGATATTTGCTAAGTTCTGCACTAAATGAAAGTGCACACACACATTCTCAACAGTAAATATATTCTTTAATTTTGAAAAACTACAAGGCTTTATGGAAAACACACACAAGTAGTACCACTGGTAGAGCTGTACTTTAAGTAGAATATTTTATACACACACACACACACACACACACACACACACACACACACACACAAAACGAGAGGCCCGGTGCGGGGTCCCTCAGCCTGGCCTGCGGAATCGAGCTGAAACCGGCTCTCCGACATCCCCCAAGGGGTCCCAGATTGCGAAAGGGCACAGGCCAGGCCGAGGGACCCCACTGGTGCACAATCGGGGCTGGGAAGGGACTGTGGGAGGGCTCCAGGGTGTGTCCGGCCCGTCTTGCTCAGTCCCGATTGGCCAGACCCCAGCAGCAAGCTAACCTACAGGTCAGAGCATCTGCCCCCTGATGGTCAGTGCACGTCATAGCGAGCGGTTGAGTGGCCTTAACATATCATTAGCATATTATGCTTTGATTGGTTGAACGGACAACCAGACACTTAGAGAGTAGGCAGACAGCTCTAGGCAGGGTGGAGGGATTGAGAAAAAAAAGAAAGAGAACTCAAACATGGACAACAGTATGGTGATTGGTAGAAGTCATAGAAGGGATAAAAGGTAATGGGAAAAAATAAAATTAAAAAAAATATATAGTAGAATCTTAAATATTCCTGATAATGAGATGGGAATAAAACACTAAAGCTGTGTACACACAAAGTGCTTGTGACAAAGCACTTAAAAGAGCTGCAAAACTTGGAGAAGCGTTATCCATTCTTCTTTCACAAAGAGAACATATAGTCAGGGCTCTCAAGAAGATTTTTAAAATATATATACACATTTAATTTATCCTTTCAACATAAAGATAATATTTTAATAATGAGTGAGAAAAGGAGTTCCATTTGAAAATGTCATACTTTAGCAATAATATTTTGGAAACTGATATTAGAGATTTGTCTAGGACAGTGGTCGGCAAATTGCGGCTCGCGAGCCACATGCGGCTCTTTGGCCCCTTGAGTGTGGCCACGAAGTTTCAATCGCACTGTAAGTGCGCGCCCACACGTGGTATTTTGTGGAAGAGCCACACTCAAGGGGCCGCAGTTTGCCGACCACTGGTCTGGGATCATGTCATTTTGATGCCAAATAAATGCTAAGTGTGTAATTATTTTTAAAGTAGTCATATTCACTCACTTGAAAACACTGTAAACAATATTCTAACCTGATTACAAAATCTTTCAAAAAGCTTCAGTGATTCTGGGCTCACTTGTTAAAAAATATAAGAAGATAGCATCATCTGATTACTTTGTGAGAAGATGAAAACTTTCTACAACTTTTGCATAATTGGTGCTTAAAATAGAAATACAGAGGTCCATGGTGAAAATGGCTTTTCTTTCTGAGTGTGCAATGAGAATTTTGAAGACTGTTGATCTATATATAGGAACAAGTGGGAAATTATTTCTTCCTATCTCTTCCTCAAGAATGATCACCACTCATTGCATTCAGTTTACCTTCCTGCTTTGTCCTTCCATTTCATTATGTTACCAGTATTTATAGCTATAGCTATTTGTACTCCTATTGATATAGTAATAACATCTGCACATCATTTCACCATACACACACAAAAAGAATGATTTCCACCATACTTACATCTAAACTCTTGCAACAACAAAATAATATTATGGATACAAAATGACTGTGTACATGGTAAAGTCTGATACAAATATGAGACATTTATAAAATGCCCTTATCTATCCTAAATTGGGTTTCCTCTATTTTCCACAATACTGTGAGGCACCCCAAGATTTCATATTTACTCTTTTTTTCCCTGAAAGGTTGGAAAACAAGTATTTATTCCCAGGATTAGGTTTGAGGTTCCCAGACAGTCAGGTATCCCATACTACTCAAAGCATGACTAAACACAAGAATATATTTGGGGACATTGGCTAAACCAAAAAAAGGAATGAGGCGTGGCATTGGGGCTAAGGCTCTCCTGGCTTCTTGTGACTGCTTCTAGATCCCCCCCCCCTCCCCCGTCCTAGTTCTTTCAAAGCACATGACATCAGGCACCTACTGCACTTCTGCTGGTTGCTGTCACCAACAGACCTCCTGGTCTATGTCCCTTATTGACTGAAGACTTTTATGCTTGGGTAAATGTCTTCCCCACTACTGTTACTTCGTGTTACTTCAGACAGTTCTTGATCTCTTCTCCCCATTCACCCCCACTTCCAGTCCACTTAATGGCATCACACCATGAAGCACAATAAAGCATACTTCTCCAAGTCTCTATCTTCATCTTCTCCTCCAGTCTTCCCGGCACATTGGCTTTACTATCCTGCCTCCAAAAATTCCTCAAGTCAATCAGATCTTCCAGTCTGTGTCCAGTTGCCCTACTTTTTCACTCTCAGATGTTTATTTCTTGTCTTTACTTCCGTTATCACCCAACTTTAATGAGTTTATAATCTATGTTCCCTTGCATATAATTTTTAATTAGATGGTCCCTCTTCTGTCATACTTTTCCCATTTCCCAGTACTCAAGAGAGGAATCTATGTCCCAGGCTCTATGTTCTTTCATTCCACTGCAATAATTTTCACACCCACAATTGCACTAAAATCATATGATCACCAACCAATGAAGTCCATCTTGCCAAATGAATGGGCAATTCTCTGTTTTCATCTTGTTTATTTCTGAGCAGCATTCAACACAGTCATGCTTTTCCTTGATAAAATTTGTTGACTTCTGAGCACTGCTCTCCTATTTTCTCCTCCTACCTCATTGCTTTTAGTCTCCTTAATTGAATCCTCATCTTCCTTCTTAAAAAGGTGGAGTGACCTAGGGCTCAGCTATAGCATCTAATGCTTCAATTTAAATAACCATTCAAATGCTAACAACTCCCTATTTTAGATCTCCAGCCAGGAACACTCCCCTGAGTATCAGAGTTCTATAACCAGCTCCCTACTTGACATTTTTATTTGGGCATTTTATGGACATATTCATCTTAACAATCCAAAATAGAATTTATCTTCTCCCCCCAAAATTGCTCTTCTTTCTGTCTTTCAATCTTAGGAATGGTTCCTTTATTCATCAAGATCAAACATAGGAATCATCAATCATTTATGATTCCCCATTTCCCTCTATTCCCTTCCCCCACATCCAATCCATCCGCAAGTCTTACTGGTTCTACCTCCCAAATATATCCCCAATCCTCTAAGCATGTATCTTCTTCTCTACCAGGACTACCCTAGCCCACGACACTATCATCTTTTACCTGGACTGTTGAGTCTATTAGCTAGTCCTCTTCCTATTATGTCCCCCACTATCTATTCTTTACCCAACATTCAGAGAATCCTGTTAAAGCATAAATTAGATAATGTCATTCCAATGATTAAACCTGCCAAGGGCCTCCCGTGGTCCTCAGAATGAAATTAAACTACTTACATGGCATATAAGAACTTCCATGTTCTCTCAAATCTCCTCTCCTCTCACTCTACCACTGATTTTCCAGGCTCCAGCCACACTGATCTTTTTTTGCTGTTTTTCTAACAAACAAGATCATTCTCCCCCCTTGAATATGTACTATTCTCCCACCAGACCTTGCATGGATCACTCATTTCATTATAATCAAATACAATCTCCTCAGAGAGATCTTGTCTATCTTTATTTAAATAGTACTTTCTCCTCATTCTCTATGCTCTTACCTGTTTTAATTTCACTATCTCTCCAAAAACTGTATTAATGAAATTTGTTTATTTACTGATTTATCTATCTCTCCCACACAATGTAATCTTCATTGGGGTTACAGAATGTCTTAGTTTTGTTTAATTATTCTTTGTCTTTTTACTATAATATCTTAGCATTTAGAACAATGATTGGTACCTTTTAGGAAGTAGTCAAGGACTATTTGAATGAGAAAATTATTGAATGAATGGATGGAGAACTTGAATACTCCAAATTTAAATTTGGTTCATTGAGTAATTATTGAGTAGATATCTTGAACAGGAATATTGACATTATGAAGATAGAGTTAGAAAAATGTTAGTATTTGTATGAGAATGCTAAAGTAGAAGCAAATGAGGCACTCTGAGGCTGTTACAAGAAGCATCTAAGAATTGAAAAGAACTTTTGCCAAATAATGGTGCAGGGTGGTATGTAATGTAAGGAGGAACCAGAAGGGTGAAAAGTCACAAAACATTTTAAGAATGTAAATTCATACAACCAGGAGGTGCCCCTTGCCCAAATGGGAAAATTATGAGGAATTGGCATGGGACAAAGGAGGAAAACTATAAATTAATTTGTATTGTGTTCTACCTACTTTTAACAGTAATAGTTGAACTATGAATTTCAGAATATACCTTTCCTTTACCTACCTATATTTGTTTGTTGTTGTTGTTGTTTTAGAGAGATAGGAAGGTAGAGAATGAGAGAGAGAGAAACATCAAATTGTTGTTCCACTTATTCATGCATTTCTTGGTTGATTCTTGTATGTGCCCTGACCAGGGATCGAACCCACAACCTTGATGTATCAGAACCATGCTCTAAGCAACTGAGCTACTAGGCGAGGGCTGACTTATCTGTATTTGTATATTTAAAAAGAAAATTAATAATCTAAGGTTTAAGGCACATTTTCTTAGAGTAATGAAAACCGAGCTTTAGAGAGCAAGAACCAAGAACCAAATGATAATTACATCCAGTATCATTTAAAAAGATGATTTATGGTGCTGGTAGGGATTCTGTCACTCCAAATTATTTTAAATGGCTCTTTGATATTCTTTCCTTTGAAACACACTGAATTTGTCATAGGTGTACATAAAGTTGACTTGTTGAAAAGAAAAAAATCAATATTGTACACTAAATCAGTAAATTAGCCTACAAATTCAGGAGAATACACATACACACACAGCTATCAATTTATACTTTATACAGTAAGCATTCTAAACCAGTAATTATGATAGAAAATTAAGGACCACTACCTCCTCTCAAGGTCTACAAGAAAAAGCTGCATTTATGTGAATATATTTGCAGGTGTATGAAATAAAAGGCTTCTTTCACCTTCCTGTTCAAATATAACATTAACAAGTGTGCTTGAACATGCTTTTCTCTAAACCACTCATAAAAATTCTTGAGGTTCTTAACCTTACTGGAAAAGAAAACCTCAGATGACTATAAAGTAACTACACAGCATATTCTCAATATCACGGCCATCTTCAAGCAATTTCTCACACTTATAATGCATTTATTTTTATATAAAGCAGATGCGTGTCTTTGGGGCAAACCAAGCCTTTTATTCTTATGTTGTGAAAGTCCCTTCTAATTAAAACAGGAAGTACAAATTTCCTTGTGTAGTTCTAAGGATAAATCTTACTTAGCACAAGCAGCTGTCTGCAATTTCTGATGAACCCTTTCTGGCTGTTGTAAACGTGCACTGCACTGACGAATTCATATTTTATGATTTGCTTTTGAAATCTCCAGTTCGAAAACAAAAGGCACACCCTGTGTCCCTGCATTCTCAGCAACCAGGGCCTTGCATGCTTTGGGCACCTTCTCAAGCCAAATAACAAACAAGCAGTGTTGCAACTTCAAACACGTACTGAGAACCGAGAAGGCTGAATGGAGATGCTCCTGGAGGGGAGGTTAAGTGTATACTGAGTACAGTATATGTACAATGAGAAGTCATTCGAAGAAAAGGCTAGGGAATGAATGAAGGAGAGCATGTAAATGATTTTTTTTTAAAGAATCATTCTTCTTTAAATGCTTTACATTATAGCTCAAATGGCAATTAAGATGACTCTGGTCCCACCCTTCTAATTAAAAAGCACAAGTTGTTTCCTTTACTGACCACAACAAAGGGCAAATAGACTCAAACCCACTTCCTTTGCAGGAGCTTCACTTGCTGCTTGTGTGTGGCTTATGGGTCTGAGGGATGAAAGCCCAAGCACGTTCATACACATGGGAGTGGATTCTATATGGCATCTCATGAGTGACACGGTTTTGCCCTGTTGTCAAGCTTAGCTTGATATTTCTATTAATTGCTTTAAAATGGCCAATTGGTTTAAGTCAAATCACCTGCACAGGAGAGGCCAAAGGAAGGTGGGGAGGAGACCAGAAACTGCCTGTATCCCCTTAGGGATCTGTGGGTCCCAGTCCAAACTCCCTGTGCTTCCTCCATGTCACGGCCGAGGTCTCACACCCACTGGATGGCCAAGTAGGAGGGCCAAGGCCCGAAGTCCTGCTAGACTGTAACCACAAAGACCTGGTGATGGAAGTTTGTGCTTAACTAGTGAAATAAAACTGCTTTGTACCTTCATCTGTTAAGAATTATGATATGGAAACTCTTAGCTTGAAATAATTTTCTTTTAATCTTAAATACCTCCATTTCTACCTTTATATCAGAAACAATGTGTTTTTTCCCTCGAGTAAAAAATTTTATGTTTGTTCTTCAGAATGAACCTCTCTCCCAATCCCCTTCCCATGTATACAACTTTAATTTTATTTGGCCTCTCAGTCAAAAGAATCTTATTACTTAACCCCAATTTGCACATTCAGCAAAATGATGGTTGTGTTTTGCAATAACAACAGGCAGGTTGGCAACTAAAGTATCAATAATGACTCTGAGCCCTTTAAAAATCTAGTCATGGACCAGGAGTTGCACCCATGATTCCCCAGAAACATGGCAAGAAAGTTAGTTAATAAACACCAACTAACTTTTTTTCAACTGCAGCAATAAATTGTTCAATCGGTGAGTGTTCACAAGTTCTGCTCAAAACACCCTGTGAATTGTTTAATTAGTAAACTCTTGCAACACTTAACAAATAGATACAGGCAATTTAGGGAGACACAAGGTCCCTGGAGTATTAGCTGTGCTGATAATCTAATCTGCAGGATTGTCAAGGGATGCATATTCCATTCTTTTCTTTTTGAAAAGATTTCAGACACTCAAATGAGGAACTTTTTTCCATTTAAAATGTCCTAACAAGTAAATAAAACATGAGATGTATAAACAACTAGTTGTAATAGTGAACCACGTTGCTAATCACACACTAGGCTCCAAACAGATTAATAACACGTCTCATGTATATAATAATGCAGGACAAGTATGTGTCCTCCCGACACACGGACAGCATATTGCTCACCCAAATATAACAAAATCAAAGAAAAATATCTCTAAAAGCCAAGTCTTCTTTTTGTTTAACCAAAATGCAAAATAGGGCATTATCAGATATCTTCTGCCAGGCCTCTGACAAGCCAAAGTACTAGGGAAGTCCATTTGGCAGTGATTTTTAATTGTTAAACATGGAGTTTTGACCCAAGAAGCACTGAGTGGAAAGGGCCATCCTTCACAACAACTCCCGCAAAGATACCAACACTCAGGGGAGGGTGAGCAGTTTAGGTGTGGTGAACTGAGTCCTAACTCATTCATTACTGGGGAACTCGTGGTGGAGCCATGCTTAGTGTAAATGGTTTACTTCCTTGGCAGGACAGACCGCACTGAGAAGTGCTAGTTAGTTAATGAAACCCTAGCCACAAATCCAATAGCAGTATAGATCATTTCAATATATTTTGCCCAAAGATATAGACCAAGTGCCACTACTCGTGGTAGTGATGTCAAAACCCTATCCTCAGTATGCATTCAAAATATATGTCCCTTCCATCAAAAGAACAATGGGAAGTATGTTTTCGCTTGTGAAGGAACACATATGCACTAGTCCCATAAAAATAAAAGAAATGTATGTCTTTACTTGGCATAGAAAAATTATTTGAAAAGCATTTAATGAAACTTCTCTCCCCTTTCTCCTTAGAAAATACAACTATGATTTATTATAATCACCATAAAATAATTAAGTTGCATGTAGCTATTCTTAGTTCTACCTGAAGAAGTTAAAATGTACATGGTCCTTATCTTCTTAAAGTTTACACATTAATCTGACACTGATCTTAGTCTGAAATGTCCAAGTCTTTCATACATTAGTTTGTAAAGCACAAATGAAAACACATAGAATTTATTATTTTAGTTGAAGAGCTATTCATGCTTATTATCCATCAAATGGTCTATTAAGTATTTGACATATTCTTGGGGGAAAAATCTTGAAAAAAATCCTAATACCACCAAAGACACTTACCTCTCCCAACCAAAACATACACACACACAATTCAGAATTAGTTTTTTAAGTGAGAAACAGATAGATAGATGGGAACACATAGCAATCTGATTCTCAATATACAACCAGGCACACACAGAAGATTATAAGAATATTTTAAAGAAGAATAAGAGGCAAATAATTTATTTGAAGTCAGAAAAGCACTAAAAACCCTTCTGTAAAATATCTGAGTTGGTATCTTCCTTCACTTTTCTTTATACATTTAAGTGCTTATGTAAAATCTTTGAGATGATTAAAATTATATTTGTCTACTACAATCAAATAACAACAGCTACCTCAAGACACCATCAGTCTTGGGTCGGCCACTTGGCCAAGCATTAGGCAGACTGATGCTGCAAGCAGATGACCTATGATCCAAGAATTTAGTCTCCATGTAAAAAAGGAGACCAACCCAACAATCCAGCTCTTCATGAAACCCCAGAGGGGCTTTTATTCTGGAAGTTGTTACAAGTAGTTCATAACCTTTGTACTCTAGACACTCATTCAAACTACCTCACCACTCTGCAAACCAGGGGCTAAGGATGCTCGAAGGCATGAACTTTCTACCCAAACAGAGTATTGTAAACATTTGGGGGAGGCACAGTGCTACTGCTAAAATAAACCATAAAAAAGGACATTAGCCAAGACACTTTTATTCAGGGAGCCTCTCTCAGTGCAGGGAACCAAATTTCAACTTCAATCCTTTCACTCAAAAGCTATACCAGTGGCAACAAGGAAGCCTCTTTAGAATATTGGCAGTTAAAAGTCTCTCAATATCCTTAGGTGCTAATAAAAAGTATATATTTTTAAAAGAGTTGAAAGAATAGTATATTTATAAATGTATACTCTGGGTCTCAAAGGTGTTTTCTCTTTTTTAAATTGTAAATGAAACAAACAAGAAAACATATAAAAAAGAAAGAATGCTACTCAAAAGAGATTACTTATTAGCTTTTCTGCTTCATTCTAATTTGGTTGCTTTAATTTTAACTTTTGCTTGAGTTTTAGTTTTTGTTAGAAGATTTTCTGTCAGGTTCAAAGATGTTTGGACTACAAATTCAAATTAAATTATTTGATCCTAGACTGCAAAAAGCCTTCTCTTCTTTGGGGAGAGAGGAAGAGAGAAGGGGATTGCCAATGAAAAGCTCACCGACCACACTCCTAAAACTGGTGTAAGTAAAATCACCAGGAGAAGCAGGAAGTGAAATTGGTCCAGTTTGCCTAAATTCAGGTAAAAGAATAAATTACTCTCAACTCAACGTTAATTAAAATATAATTTTACTCTAAAAATTACTTTAAATTAAGGAGTAAAATTACAGAAAGTAATATCATTATTAAGTTTTAGTAATTTCTGGATAATGACTATGGATTTTTAAAGTTATGTGATTTAAGCACACCTAGTCAAGTACGTGGGTGTAAATCTGCCATCCTACCAAATGCTTCATCAACTGCTAGCAACCAGACCATTAGTCTTCAACAAAGAATCCAAAGCAATTGTTGCATTTAATATGCTGGTTATTTTATTATGCCAGGCTGATGAGGTAAAATATGTATTATTAATGTCAGGTTGATAATTATTTTTAGGATTATTAGCTAAATGTAAAGCACATAAAGCCTAAAAGATAGAAAAGGCATCTGTTAACTAGAAATTCAAGACCGTGCCTGTGTGTTAGCACACAGGGTGTGGAAAATCTTCCATAGGGTGAAGAATATTGTCAAAATGCTCAGTTCACTTTAAAGCCAACAACAAATTGTGATGTCTTGATCACGACAATCTGCAAGTCATTGAGATTGAACCCATTTTAAGGGTTTCCTTTGGTATTTCCTTATAATAAAAGTGACTTTGAACAATATTTATAAAAACTGGTTTTTAAACATGGGGTAAAATATATACAAAACATAAAGTTTAGCATTTTAACCTTTGTAAGTGTACAGTTCAGTTGCATTAGGCATACTCACATTGTTGTGTAACCATCACCACAGTCCATCAACAGAACGTCTTCATCAATCCCAAACCGAGTAAACAACAACTCCCCATTTCTCCCTCCTCCCAATCTTTAATAACCTCTAGTCTATTTAATGTCTCTACAAATTGGACTATTACAGGTACTTCAGACTGAAGTACACATTATTTGTCCTTTTGGGTCTGCTTATTTCACTTAGCATAGTGTTATTTTTTTTTAAATGCGAATCTTAATTTTCCAATTTATATATGGAAAAGGAAAGAGAACAAACTTGTTACCCAGAAAATATAAAGGCCACACCATTCCCAATATACAGTATAACCATCATAGGCCCACTCACCTTTTCAAAAAAAATTTTTGTCCTGCTATAAAGAAAAATCAGGTTCCAGCATCATTTCCCCTTCAAGAGCTGACTTCAGAATCCTCCTGGACAAGCCATGTTGTGGTCTACTTCCTGGCCGGAAAAGAAAGTTATGCCAGCTATCCTAAGCAATCCTTTGCTGCACCACACACCTGTTCAGACAACGGGTCAGTTAAACAAGCAAAATAACAGCTGAGAAAGCCAGGTCAGCTACCCTCTGATCTGAAAGACATTTACAGAACCAGTTCCCCTTCTCTGCCTTCTTTATGTGAAAATAGCAGTTGAAGTAACATGATTCCTTGCCTTCCTGTTTGAAGAGACAGTGAAAGCCCTCCTGCTGTGAGTCCACTCTCTAAGTCTGGGGAAGAGCTGCCTCAATCCTTCAGCTTAGTCCATAAGCCTGGGTCTACAGGGGAAAGAAGACCCACCCCACTATGGTTATGTTTGTTTAAGAAGCCAGGTCCGACTCAAAGAGTTAACGATTAACAGGGGCCATATTACATGGCGCATTTTCTTGTTACCAGGCTTTTTACTCCTAAGTAAGGAGACTCTTTTGCTTTCTGATCTTTCTTAAGCTTCTCTTCAGTTGGGCCCAAAGGCTCTGAATGCAAAAAAACACATGAACTGAATGGACAAAAGTCAGACTTAAAATCGGACTTTTCTAGAAAAATTAAAGAAACAAATGGATACCGTACTACAGGTATAGGAGCAAAACCAACCAATCAGGTGTAAAGATTTTATAAACATACCTCTTCCAAATGTATTTTTATAATTTTTTTCCAAGTACAAGGTATCACTAGATTATAAATACAAAAAGTATACAGTTATTTCTTTAAGGACATGACTTTTTAAAATGTTTTCTTTTACTTGTAACTTCTGAATAGTGTTTCTCTCAACACCTTAGGTGTGGATATATTGCTTTGTTTTCTTTTTAATTCAAAGAAGAAAAGAGAAAAGATGAATGGCCCAAATCCAACTAAGTGCTGACTCTTAGAAAATATGTTTTGAAGGTGTAACTCTGTAAGACATGTAGCACACAAAACCACCAAGTCCACGCACAGCCTTTTCTAGAGGGAAGTTTTATCTTGAAAGGGGACCATGGTTGAAGGGAGAGAACCTCACATGCCCAGGAAGCTGACAGCTCAAGAATATACAATATTTTGAAGTAATCTCATCTGCTCTTGCAAAAGAATAATTTTTTAAAAAAACATAAAAATGAACCACAACACTTTATATCCTAAAGTACCATAAATCACTCTGGTTTTAAAAATTCCTATGTGTAATGCTTCTGCTTTAGGCTTACATTCTAATCTGAGGAAAGCTTTTCTCGTGCTCTTTTATTAAAGCCACACAATTCTAGAATTCCATAAGGACCTTAGAGACAATGTAGTCTAGTATAACAGCATCCCAATCCTTTTTTTTTTAAGTAGAGGAGCCACTACAGATTACCCCTTTTTTCTTCTAGTAAACCGACTGAAATCTTACAGTATTGCAGACAAATGAAATAGATAAAGGTAGAAATCTGCTTGGGGAGGCAACCATGGGATCCAAGGCCCATGTTTGCGAACTACGCCTGTCAGTCCGATCCCCTCTTTTTACAGAAATGGAAACAGAGGCTCAATAAGGTTAGGTGACTTCTTCAAATTCACCTCACACCAGCAGCAGAGTGGAGACTCATATGCAAGCTCCCTACTCAGTGCCATCTCCTGTGTTACTCTCCACCAAAGCGTAATCATTTGGAATTTCAAATAAGAACTAAAGAAGTGGCACAAAGGTTAGTGGGGGGGGGGGGGGTGTAAAGTGTGTGTTTGAAACTCCTGATCACTTACATTTATTTGGGTTATCAAGGCCAAAAAAGGCAACAAGGAGAAACATGGATTCAGGAGACGGAGGCTTGAATCGAATCGAAGGGTAAAGGCAGTCATTCATCCTTCTTTCCTGTGTTCACTCGATCAGTGGACAGCCATTACATACATGGTACTGGGTACCAAGAAAGATACCAAGATCAATGATGCCTGTTTCTGGGCGCCAGTTTCCAATTCGGCATAGTTCTGCGCATGTGCCTGCAGTCCCGGGCAGGATGCGATAGATGCCACAAAAGCGACACGGAAAGGCAGAGAGGAAGAAAGGAAACAATCAGGGCAGGTGACAGAGAAGGTGTCATCTGAGCTGGGCCTCAAAGAATACGGTGGGGCCTGGTGGCACCCAGGATGGGTCCCAGCAGCCGCTGGGGAGCAAGCAAAGGTGGACAGGAAGACAAGAGGGCAGGCCTTTCCCCTATCCACACTGGCTCAAGGGAAGGACTCTTACAGGATTGTGGGAGGGATGTCCGGAAAAGATATTCTGGTCAGAACTTTGTACTGACCCCATTCTGTGATGTGGTGAAAAGAAAGGGGCTGGGAGACAGGAGAAGAGGGGTAGCCGGGAGACAAAGGGAAGACCAAGGCTTCAGACTGGGGAGTGTTGATTACTAAAAGATGCATGGAAAACACATCCCTATCGAAATAAAATGTGTAACATTAGGTTGTTGGTAAAAGAAAGTTGCAGACTTTTGTGGCCAAGCTCTTCTCCATAGAAGCAGTAGAGGTAGCATGATCAGCCTTGGGGGCTGCAACTCGTTTGCTTTCTACAATCAGCGTTTTTACAGCTCACCACCTCCCCCTCAACCCCCCACGCCCCCAGACCCTGTGAAAGCATTTTCCCCACATTGAGAGAAAAGAGCTCTGAAATACCCAGGCATGGAAAAGGTTAAGTGTGAAGCAAGACGCCGAGGACAGAGGAAAGCCTGCCCCTACCTCGCTGGCCTTCAGGATTCCATAAAACATTTCTTTCCTGATAAGACCCTGTGCTGACCGGGCAACACGCTTTACTGCAGGTTCACCAACTGAACTAAGCTGTCTTTTTCAAGGATATCAATCCAACCAGAAGAGCCATAAAATTGTGAAATTGCAAGAAAAGGGGGCTAAGTCAAACATAGGCTTGGCGGAGCGGGATCCGCACAGGTGTGGACAGAGCTAAGCTGCTGACAGGACAATCGCGCAGTGTGGTCAGTCCCGAGGGCCGAGGCCCGCCCATCTGCAGTCACGCACTGCTGCTTCAAGAGTTGTTTTGAGAAATGCAGAGCCCATGCCATCAGAGATCTGGAAGAGGGAGAGGAATTTTTTCAAATTCTAGTCGCTCAAACCTACATTTTAGAATTCTTGGCATAAGCTGTTTAAGAAGTGCCAAATCTGAAGTTTTACAGCGAAAACAAAACAAAACACTATTCCTCTACTTTCAATCTATTTATTAAAAGACCCCACATTTTCGAGCCAGGCAGTTCTTATAGCCAGCCCTGCATGGTAGCTCAGAGGAAACCAAGGATCAGAGAGGTTATAGGGTTTGCTCTCACTGGGCGCACAGCAAAAACTGACAACCATCCAGGGTTCTCAACTCCTTACTTTGACCATCTCAGTTACCATCAGTGATTTTAGTCTTAACATTTTAGTGGAAGTCCATGAAATTCTTATTCCTTTGGTGCATCCATTATGAGAGATGGTAGCCAAATGTAACTCTGAAGATAAGGATGTCAGGAGAGGGCATTTCAGTGGCCATCCTAATACACATTTTCCCCTTGGAAAGTCCTACTCGACTTCCTATAGCAAAGATTTACCTCTTTATACCCTGCTCTTACGTGATTAGCTAAGCCACACACAATGAAAAGAAGATAGGCGATTCTCAAATTTATCTTTTGACCAACTATTCACGGTCTTCTGTCTCTCCACAGGCATGTCCACCAAAGACATATTTCACTGCAAAAGACTATTTTGAAAATGTTCCATGACAATAAAATCCAAATTAACTACTTTTCTCACTGTCCTCAAAACAAAAGAAATTGCATAAACTGAAATTGCTAAGCTATGACTAAAAAATGAGGGGTATACTACATGCAGTACTTATGATTAAAGAAAACAATTAAGAGTCGGAATTCTTCCCTCACTTCCATCATTATGCCTTTTTCCTTTTCTAGTATTTCTGATGTAGGTGTTAGCAGAGAAATCAAAATAGATACAATGTACCTGAAGAATTGTGAAGACCCAGTATATTTGGGCCTATATTTTTATGAGTTTGTCACAGAAACTAGGAGAGTTCATACAAGTCACTTCATATGTGATCATCAATCTCTTAAAAGTCTTGCTTTTAAAACATCTTAGTCAGTGAAGTAAAAAAAAAAATCTATGATGATTTTACTTTAAACTTTGTTATTAGGGAAGATGTCATTTTTCCTAACATTTTCTAAAAAATGTCATATAGGAAAGAATATATTCTCAGGTCACAATTAGAAGCCCAGAGAGTTTCTTAACCCTGAATTTACTTGTCCTTCATTCTTTAATTTGGCTAGAATAAGACTCTCCCGCTGTTGATGAGATACTTACTGTTCCACTCAAGCGGCTTGGAATTCTCCTCCAGACTTGAAAGAACTGCCCCAGGAGCTCTCCCTCTCTCTCCCCAGGGCAGAGCCACAGCCTAGGCACAGGCCACACTGCTCTCCACACCACTCTCACCCTAGAATGTGGATCTGAAAGAGAGGCCTGTGTCAATAGCACTATCTTGATCACGTGGCATGGCCTTTGTCTCTTTCCTGCTGGTGTGTCAGTGGTCATGGCCAAAGCCTGCGACAGGGGATTGCCAGGGGATGAAAAATGCTTCATCTGTATCCTAGCTGTCAGAGAGGGAAGCCAGTCAGCCTCTTCCCCTGCCTTCCATCACAGCCCAGAAGGGCCTGCTTCTCCCACCTGAATGGTTCAGTATGTGCCAGGAACTAGAGACGCAGGAAACCAGATCTGCGGCCAGGAGCCCACTGTCCTTATTCCATGGAAATGAAAGACAAGTTGCTTTGATCACCTGGGAGACCAACCACCTCTTCTGAAAGCTAACCCCACCTTGGCGGGGACTGCCTCCCCTCCCCCCAGGAGCCCCATTCCCTGAGATCTGGCTTGAGTATCAGGCTAATCAGTTTGATCTGACAGATTTTAATTACATTAATTAGGGCTTTTCAGAACAGGCCTGATTAGCATCCTACCAAGGTTTTTGTGCATGTTTTTTCCTTCTCTAAAGCAGCTCTGCTAGAATCAGGACTTTCTTTTCCTCTAATAATGATGTTTGTGTGGATGTCTTGCTCAAGGTAAAAAAAAAAAAAAGTCAGATATCTGGTGTTACTGGGTGTGAGAGTGTATTTTATAATAAAGTCACCCATGACAATCTGGAGTAGGCTCTGCATCTATCTAGTGAGCCTAGAAGAGGTGGTCGTTTAGAACATGTGCCCAGAACACAAACATTGGTTTGGCTTAGGCTTTGCCTAGTAAACTCTACACTTAGCTTGAGTTTTTAAATTCCATGTTCTTCTAACTCTATCCCCATACCTTCATCAGACTGAGGCACAAAGAAATAGATTCTTACCTCTATGTATTATTTTATCCATCATATTTCAGAGAGAACCACAAAAAAAGCCCACAAAGATTTAGCCCTTCATTGTTTCTTAGAATAAAAATATCTTGAATGTCAACAAGGATTTTACTGAAAATATTTCTTAACTATTTTCAGCCACTAATAAAGGAAAGCATATTGATTTTTCAGAACACTGTACAAAGGCTAGCATGGCACATATATTTAGTCTTGTCGATCATCTGCACTGTAATTATTGCTTTAAAATATGCTGTTTTGAATAAGCCACAATAAATGAGGGCATAGTTCCAGACACCAGGAAGAAAATCTACCAAACTAAATAAAGTTTGTTTGCTTTTTTAAACAGCTTAATATGAAACTAATTTTTTTTAACCACATATCTTAAGGAAAGCAGTAAAAGTGTGGACTTACAACCCTTAATCCAAGTTTTGAATCCTACCGACACCCCTATCTCTCCGCTGCAATTTGTGCAACAGCCACTTCTCTGCGGATTACCAATGTTATTCTCACTCACCTGAGCAATGTCACAATTATGATGCTGTTTTATTGGGACAGTCCCTGAATTGTTTGAAACCTTGGTAAGACAGCTGAGAAATCACATTCTCTAACCATAGTGACTTGTTAGATAAAAGTAAAAGTTTTTTTTTAAGTTACTTCAAAAATTATTCTAGTGCCACATTTTTTATTTACAGTGTATTCAATTATCTTGAAAGGTTGACTTGGATTTAGTGTTTGGAACCATTTGGTTTCCAATCACTTTAAAGTGAAAGTCAAGTTTCTAAAAGTGATTATGTATTCACCTTTTTTTTTCTTTCCATTTTGAGGGAGAAAAATCCTCAGTAAAAATGTTATTGACTGCCTTTTTGTTATCATCTGATTCTCACTGAAAATCAGAGTGATCTTTCCTCCTTCCCTTGGTCTTATCTAGATGGATAGGATGTCCTTCCAGAAGGAACCTGATTTAACTGTCTTTGATGACTACCAAGCTTATACCTGGGATTAACTATCATAAGAATGGGAATGATCCATTCACTTGCATTGGAAGTAGCAGGAATCCAAATCTTTCAGCTCTACTAGGTCTTTGATCCATTTTGAGTCAGGTAATTAAGAATTTCTAGGAAGCGTTGGTAAAAGATTAAATGAACTGAAAGGTGGAAACAGGCTATATGATTTGATATCAGATACTGAATAGTACTGCTCACCCACACCCAAATGTTGGCCATGGATAGGATTTATTTTATGCACTGAAGTGACAGTTAATGTCTGGCTCCCCTTGGCAAAAAATACTAACGGATTTATTAACCAAACACACAACAACAAAAACCAACAAAACAAAAAAACTCACACCTAATAACTTTATGTCAAATTTTACCTAGTATTCAACTTACTTGCTTTAATTACAACTTTAAAATCTTCTAAGCAGTTCAAAGGAAGAGAAAGAGAGTTAGAGGCTTGATAGCCAAACTTATAGAGTATTAGCAACAGAATTTGGTGGGGAGACAGGAATGGAAAAAATAGGTAACAATAAAAAAGGAAAGAGCAAACAGGACAAGTGGTTGTTGAGAGAAAAAAATTAAAGCTTTTGTTTGCCAAGAAATTGAGAACTGTAAAACCAGTGTAACTTAGGAACTATAGGTAGGTATACGTAGGCAAACAAATGCGTGCGCTCAGGGGGAGGGGGAGGAGTAGTACACAAAACCAACACAGAAAAGAACTGAAAGTGAGAAAATGCCTTCCCTTAGATTTTAAATATTCACTCCAGACTAGAATAAGATGATCTCAACCCATTTTATTAAACATAGATGGTCACTAACCAATTTCAATGCTACTTACAATTATTTTGGTTAAAATATTTTCACAATCATTAGATCTATGTCCTACTAGAGCATAATAGCTCTGGTTCATTCATTCAGTCAACCAGCCAATGATTATTTATTGAGTAATATCCACAGGTACTAGGCACTGTGCTAAGCAGTGGATATACAGTATTCAGCAAAACTGGCATGATCCTCATTTCCAATAGAGCTTATCATTAAGTGGGAGAGAATGACATTAAACAAGTAAAAATATAATGACTAGCTATGGGAACTGATTTTTTTTTTAAAGGAAAATGGAAGGGAAATGAGTGCTCAAGGAAGACTAGTCTATGAGGTAACTTTGAAGACTAGTCTCTGAGGTAACTTTGAAGCTGAAGCTTAAAGGAGTTAGCCTTGCAGAACGGGGAAGAAGAGAGAGGATGGAGGTGGAAGCAAGGCTGGATGGATGGAAAGAAGAGCAGCATTCCAGCACTCCCAAATCAGGAAGCACTTGGTGAGCTCTGGAGCTGAAGGGCCACAGTTGTGGCTGGGTGAGTGACAGGAGTTGAAGTGGGCAGAACTTTGTAGCCCATGGTGAGAGAAATGTTTTTATTGTGAAGGCTGGATTTTCTTCTGAGGACAATGGTAGGAGGAGAAAATTTTAAGTAGTTACTCTTAAATTAACAATTGTTGTTGCACTCTCAGTTTTTAAAGTAATAGTGGGGAAATGTACTACAATAGGAGAACAATTAAGTTAGGTACATCTTATGATGGAATATTATACAACCATGTAAAAGCTTTAAATGAATATTTAATGATACAAAGTGTTCAAGATATTTAAAATCAGTATATACATAAATTTAAAATACCAATTTTTAAAAAGAGAAATGCATCTGTAGTTACAGTCACAGAAATACAAGAAGGAAATACACCAAAATGTTTAAAATGATTAATATAGGTGGAGAAATTATAAATGGTTCTACTTTTTATTTAACTTTTAAAAAAATTATCATACAATAAAGTGAACTTTTGTGTGAGGGGGGGTATGTACAGTTCTATGAATTTAACAGAGGCATAGATTCCTGTAACTACCACCACAATCAGGGTATAGGATGGTTCCATCATGCCAAAAAACTTCCTTGTGCTATTCCTTTATAGCAGCGCCTGATGGCTTATTTTGATCTTTATAATTTTTGTAGCTTCCAAACTCTTTACAAGTAACATACATTGCTTTAATTTTCAGGGGGGGGAAAGTCACAAATTGAAGTAATGAAAATAAAAAGATATCATCATAAACAGTAATTCCCTAAAGCAATGGCTTTTTAAAAAATCATCATTTGGGATAGATATTTGCTTCAGATATTTTTTAAATTTTAGAATCTTCCTCAACTGACTCCTGGCCAGCAATATTAGGCTTTGAGCAATGTGGAAAAATATTATCATTGAGCGTAGGACCTGGGGGAGATTTTATGTTATCCTGAAGAAGATTCTCTCAAATGAACAATGACAATAAAAAATAACAGAGAGACATAATAATATTAACAGTAATGCCAGCTCAAAAGACCTGGTGGGGGGCAGAGAAAACATTCAACACAAGGAATATTCCTGTCCTTTTTTCCTGTTTAATTAAGTATGTATTCAGATAGTACCAGTACATACACAAGTAATCCTGGGCCTTGACCAGTATTGTAAGAACTAGCTACCACGACTTTATAGCTATCAAGGTTTATTCTGTTTAATTATCCAGCACTGAAAGTAGATTCAAGACATATTTCACTTTTAATTAAGCATAAAAATATATTTCTCTGGAGCCAAGTCTAGACAGTTTTTTTCTGGATAGGATTTTGGAAGCTGTGGCTTGCAGTGTTCCTACTGTTCTCCCCTCTTGTTCAAATCCAAGTACAGAGCAATTGCTGAGGCTGGACAGGCCTGGATGGTGGAAGGGAGGCTTTGGGCTCTGCCAGCCTGAAGGTAAGATCTGAATGAAGAGACCTGGGGAAGTCTGGATGGAATCCCTACCTGACCCCAAGATACCCAATTCTTAGTCCTGAGGCTGCCAACAGAATTCTTGGATAGCCCCACCCATCCCCTCAAGGACACATACCCTAAAGGTGTATCTTGACCTCTTCTTCCAACCAGAGCTGAATAGGTGAGTTGAATTATTTTTGCCCTAAGGCTAGGCAAATGCTCCTCATTGCTGCAAAAGTTGCTAAGTGGTATTACAGGATTCTAATTCAAGCAGTTCCATTTCGGACTCCATGCTACTATTACCTCTCCTGGAATGTTGTGTTGTTTATAGTTGGGGGAGGGGGACAGGAAACTAAATGCCCACAGGGAATAGTTGAATACACTGTAGTACAGCCAAACCAATGAGTGGCAGGTACAAATTAAACAGAAGTTGACTTTGTAATAGCAGTGTTAGAAGGATTTCCACCATCTATTCTTGGAGAAAAGCATAATATATATTATGATTCCATTTTCAGAAAACAATGACAGAAAATGCTACATATTTGTATGTTCTTCTGTAATTATATGAGCATGGAAGGAGGTAATAAAAGATATACATCATGTTAACAGTGAAATGGAATTTTTATTCTTAATTCATAAAAATGCAAGTTAATAATAATTCTTCTATTAAAAAATAAGAAACAGACAACTTTCTGGTCTACTGCAGTCAGGTATGTATTCAGACAACACCTGAGCTCCAAGGACGCAGGTTTGAACTGGAAAGCCTGTTTACACAGAGAAGCTGCAGGCTGCTGCTGAGAGGCTTCTTAATCACTGAGAAAGTAGAACAGAAACTAGGAGTGTACCTCTTAAGCAGACTATCTGCAAGCCCCATTCAATCCTTTTATTAGAGGCTAAGGACACCCTGGTTTGAGTGTAGAAAGAGGTGGTGTGCTTGTATTGTGTGCAGGCACACATGCACATGTGCATTTATTCTAGCAATATCATACTCTCCAGTGCTCCAGTCTACTTGGAATGGTCCTGGAAAGGAGGGGACAAATAAATCAATTCAGCAGGTTACTGTTAGTGGGATGCTCTGATTTCTTTATTAATGTCCAGAAAAGGAGAACAATAGGTCCTAGCCATTAAGGCCCTCTCCGTTCAAGATAAGAAGGAGTTAAACAGATGATAATCCATGCATTTAGCTGGGTTTCAAACATTTGGCTGCTTAATCATTGTCACCGTGCACTGCCCAAACACACACAGAATGTTTGGAAAGCCTTGGTCTTAGGGGTGGGGAAAAGGAGAAGGGTTTCTAGAGAGGTGTGGGGAGGGGAGGGTGAAGGATGGAGACAGAGAATCCACGGGGGTGGAGAAAGCCAGAGAGATTTCACAGGCAAACCCTTTACTAGGAAATGAAACCATTTAATTGCCATTTGGAAAATAGGCTAAACATAATCTCACTAAGCCGCTAAAGACTAGCTAACTGATTGAGTCTGGAATGTCAGTAAGAAATACTTATTTCTAATATTATATGACAATAGATTTGTGACTAACCCATTTAGTACTATTATTTTTGCAAACTTTTAAACCTTTTAAACTAATAATCATGTTTCACTGAACACATTAGGAGTAAAATTATACACTTGAATTTAATGATGAGATAGAAAATGGCCTATATTTCAACTTTTACCAAATTTAAAAAAATAAAAAGAAAAAATATTGTGGCTGTTTCTTAAAATGAGTAGGTTTAGGAATATAGATTTGTCTGATATGTTGGTATGTATGAGTAACCAAACATGTATGAGTAACCAAAATAGTAATGATAGAGGACAACTCATTTTCCTATAATCCATATGCTGAGTAATTCAGAAACGTATGAAAGACAACAGGGATGGATTCACTTCTCTCTTGGGTGAAAGAAACTTAAGACAGATTTCTATGAATACACAGACCAAATATAATTTTATATTCTTGGTATAATAAAATTTATATCCACAACAGTGCTCTCTCCCTGTCTCTTTTCTTAAAAAAATGTCCTTACCCTTTGAGGACACCTCTTATTCTCCCCCCACCCTCCAGATGAGGGGGATGACCTCAAGAAATTAAAAAGAATGCTTAATTCTAGTTACTTCTGCACTTTCTAAGTTTATGGTCTATTTATAAAGAATGTGAACAAGAAATAAGATAACATTAGTTATTTCCTAAATGTAATTAAAAACATATATTTGTATATTATCTTACTTGATCTTCTTTAGCAACGGATCATTTGAAGTGACAATTCCTATGCAAATCTGAATTAGATTTCTGAAAATACATGCAGAAAGAAAAAAATATATGTGGTCAAAATGCAATTAGGGGAGAGGATTCTAGATAGTAGAGAATTTGTCTCTCTACCTAGAAAACAATCCCACTGAAAAAAAAATCTGTCTAATGTAATTATTTTGGAATTCCAATAGACTAACATGCATCCTAGAAGTCGCTGAAGGAGAAGAGATAGTAAAGAAATTATGGCTGAAAAATTCCCAAATTTGACAAAAGTCATGAAATGTAAACAGCCAAGGACCTCAAGGAACTCCTAGTAAGATGAACTCCAAGGGATTCACACTGAGACATTATTATCAAAGTTCCAAAAGACAAAGAGAAAATAGACAAATGAGACTTTATAAAACTTAAAAACTGTGTCAAAAGATACTACCAATAAAAAATAGTCACAACAACAACAACAAAAAAACACCCTAAAATAAAAAATTAACCTCTGGGAATTGTTCTAGCCAAGTCATTGGTAAGGCTGGGCTAAGACTTAACATAATCTCACTAAGAGTTTCCAGTTGAAAATCAAGCCTGAGTACAACACTGATAGATTTCCAAAGTATGTATGGAAATAAAGGGCAAGAGCTTTATCAGCTTTATCCTATTTTTTGTTATATTTGTATTTTCCTTTTTGTGACCTTTAGCTAGATCTTTGGAAGATGATAAACTGTATTACTCAAACACCAAAAATCAAGGGTGTATGTTTTTCTCACTGATTCTGAAGCAGATTGTTTTTATCCATAGAATCTGTCCGAGATTACCAAGGAATGAAAGAAAAAAAATACAGGACAGAAAGTCCTAGGCTGGACTCTTTCTGTCTCATTTAACAGATAGTACGCACATCCTAAACCAGCCGTGGGCAAACTACGGCCCATGGGCCGGATCCGGCCCTTTTGAAATGAATAAAACTAAAAAAAAAAAAGACCGTACCCTTTTATGTAATGATGTTTACTTTGAATTTATATTAGTTCACACAAACACTCCATCCATGCTTTTGTTCCGGCCCCCCGGTCCAGTTTAAGAACCCATTGTGGCCCTCGAGTCAAAAAGTTTGCCCACCCCTGTTAAACCCAGGTTCCCATGCCTATGTGAGAAGTATGGGTTTCATCTTGTGAACTGGTATATGAAAATATTTTAATTCTTTGATATTAGCTTTGGTTTGTCCTTATTGATGAAGAAAGCGCCTAATGAAAAATGAAAAGTGATTTCAAAGAAGTATGTCAGTAAAATTTCTTCCTGCCATAGAAATGTGAAATACGCTACTAATGCTTCCCTTTTTTGCACTCCCACTGAATACTGTTAAAGTGATATACTGGCTCTGAGAAATGAGAAAGTAATATGTACTAAAAACCATTCCCCTTCCCTTCTTGGAAAATAGTTATGAGTTTTAAAAATGAATCTCACTGAATGTTAGCTATCACTATCACAAATAAATACACATGAATGACTTACATTTCCAGTTGTGATTGAATAATTGGTACTGGACCAATTCACCAAATATAGCCATCTAGAACACTGGACAAATATCTATAATAATAAAAGGGTAATGTGCTAATTAGACCGGATGTCTTTAGGATGTCCTTCCTGACCATGCTGGGGCCAGAGGGAAGCCAGCTTGGGTCCCGGGTGCCTGGTGGCGGCCAGAGAAGGGAAGCCCAAGTCCCAGAGGGAAGCTGGTGCCAGCAGCCAGGGGAAGGAAGGCCTACTCTTGCACGAATTTTCGTGCATCAGGCCTCTAATATGATATAAATGTCTTTAGATATAGAATATGCAACACAGAACTGTGATCCTTGAGAGATGAACGAGATGAGCTTGACCATCCACTCAGCTTTCTCCCTGAGGACACCTATCAGATACCAGCAAAGGAAGGGAACCTAAAAAAAAAATTACTGCGATCTCATTATCCTGAGGTGCCAGATATCAGAGAACAAGCAGGCAGAGGTGCTTGGAATTCATATGGCAAAGAACCAAATAGTAGGGAGTTATGTAGAGAAAGAGCTAAGACATCTGCATAAGGATCTCCTAGAGTCTCTGACTGAATATGTTTAGTATCCTTAGGTGACATTCCATAAGGCCATGAAACAGGCTAACTAGCAGAGAGACATAAGTAGAACAAAGACCGTCATGGACAATGGACTACTACTCAGCAACATAAAATAATGAACTCTTGATACATGCAACAACATGGGTGAATCTCAAAATCATTATGCCAAGTTAAAGAAGCCAAAAAACAAGCACATCCTGCATGATGCCATTTCTATAAAATTCCAGAAAATGCAATCTAATTTATAGTGACAGGAAGCAGAACCAGTGTTTGCCTGCAGATAGAGGTGGTAGAAGGGGTGAATTAATGGGTTATAAAGAGGCACAAAGAAAATTTTTTTGGAGGGGGGCTGATAGAAAGTAATATCTCTTTTAAAAAAATATATTTTTATTGATTTCAGAGAGGAAGGGAGAGGAAAAAGAGATAGAAACATCAGTGATGATGAGAATCCTACTGGGATTTAAGACCGCAACCTGGGCATGTGCCCTTGACCAGAATTGAACCCGGGACCCTTCAGTCTGCAGGCGAATGCTCTATCTACTGAACCAAACCGGCTAGGGCGAAAGTAATATCTTGATTGTGGTGATGTTTTCACAGATGTCTACAGATGTCAAAACTTATCAAATTATACACTTTAAATATGTGAAGTTTGGTTTACTTTAATTCACACAGTGGAAAAAGAAAATCAAACATAGGATAATACATACCTATTATTTTTAGCTTAGTGATATGGTATGAACACATTTCTACATTAATATCTATACTTCTGGATTGTGTGTTAGTATTCCATTATATGAACATACTTTCATTTATTTAACCAAACCCTTGTTATTGGATATTCAGGTTGCTTTCAACTATTCACGATTACAACCCACAAACAAGAATATTTATACATGAGAAGACATGTATAATTCTCAGTTGCATAGTTAGTTAGAATATTACACTCATGACAAGAGGTCCAAATTATAATTCTGTTCATAGTCATGCACTTGGACTTAACCTTAATCTTGGACTACTGTGCTAAAAATATACACAAGTGGACCAATAGGCACTGGACCAGCCCAATATGAGGAAAAATCACCCCAACAGAAGAAGAGAAAGAAGCATATGCTAAAATAGAAGATCAGCCTCATTATCCCGAATGCAAAGAATATATATAATCAGCCTTAATAGAAGGACAAAAGAAAACATATTTATTGCAGGTATTCAGAGAAATTCAGAATAGCTCTCCAATAAAATACTATCTCAGCTCTATGGGTGCTGGAAGCTGATATTTTGAACTGAGAAAAGTAAATTAATTCACTATTTGCAAATCCACTCCAAGAGACCATGTGTGATGAGTTACTACTTGTTGGAATGGTCTGAAACCCAGCAGTAAGAGATGGTGAATGGTGAACAAAGCAGCCAAAGACATTTCACATGGGAGGAGGAGAATGAGGATGAGGATGAGGATGGGTATGGGTATGGGGATGAGGATGAGGATGAGGATGAGGATGAGGATGAGGATGAAAAGAGGAAGAGAAAGGAGAAGGGGAAGGGGAAAGGGAAGAGGAAGGGGAAGGGGAAGGAGAAGGAGAAGGAGAGCAACACTTTCCTCTTCCCTAAACTAGAGGTAATTTTTCATTTGGAAGATACTCCCCAAATGATGAAATCAAAACTACTGTTCAAGGCTAAAAGAATAATACATTATTTAAGACTTACCTGGCACTCCTAAGAAAAAACAATAAACTGCTCCACTCTAGTTCCTCTGTCCCCCTGACTCCTGGTCCCCTGTCCCCACCCCACCCCCACCCCCCTTCCATGCAGCCTGTACTTTACAAAGCTCTCTCCAGGCCTCGCGGAGCAGACCTCTCCTTCATGCCAAAACTGCCCTTTGAAGTCTGCCCTCCCATTAGGGCTTTGGTGTAGGTATTCAGACTGATCACACAAGCCCAGCAGAATCCCCGGACCATCCACGTTCTGTCGTATACAGTTGTTTCATGTGGCCTGTGATTTACAGTCTTAATTAATGCTCAAAAGAAGAAGAGCACATCTTTGGTGGAGTTTTTCCCCCCTTCTTTCTACAAAACAGGACTCTTGGGGTTTCTGTGGACATTGTGCAGGATGGTTTTGCCAAATGGAATGAAGCACACTTAATACTTTTCCTTTATAACCTTTGCCATAAATCAGCTGGCACTCCGTTTGCACAAGTGCAGCGATTAATGTCCTGCCCCTCCCCCAGCACTTCCCGAATTTTAAACAAAGTAGGAATAAACTGAGGGTGAGCAGAGCCAGCGGGGCCAGTAAATCAGTTTAATGAGATTGAATAGATCACATAGGACATATTGTGGAAAAATAAGGTGGGTGGTGAGGATCTGAATTTCAACTGCATGGGAGCAGCGAAGGCCGAGGGGGAGAAAAGATGGAAGCCACGGTAGGCGATGCTCAAACTCTGACACATGTCTTTGGTGAAAACAGCACATCCTACATTCTCTTTCCCATTTGCTGAAACTTAGCTGTGACTCGTTTAGATTTAGCACTGTTTCCTGTCTGTGGTTTTGCTGTTCCATGTTTTCCCACAGATGGGGAGTTTTCTGTTTGCTTCTCATCCATGACTGGCTTGATCTGCTTTCATTCTTAGTCTACTCCCTTCCACAAATATTCATCTTTGTGTGCACACATGCCTCCTTCTGTAAGATAGCAAAAAGAAAAACCTGCACATCTAAGGGCTGAACTAAGTTAAGAAGTAAGAGAGTAATTACTAGGTTATACCCATCTGGTGCGGAACAGCCAGGGCTGCTCAGTACACCCTTCACTTACTGTCACTAACGAGCAGGAAATTTACGCTCCTCCCTCCCCTCCTCGGCATCAGAGAAAAGCAGATTGTTCAGTTTTTCGCTCTTTAAATCAAACACACAAACAGGATTCCTCCCAGATTGAAAACTGTATTACAATAAAGAAGAAAGCCGCCTTCTTTCTAAGTTGTCTGATTACACAATTCCTTAATATTGCTCGCGAGGAAAAAGATACCGTCACAGGCGCCTGTTAATAGAGTTCTCCTGAGTTCTAGAATTTTCAAGAAGATTGTTGAAGGAAAGAGAGAAAATAAAAGAATGCCTTCGTAATGTTTCAGTTACTTTATGAAACACACAAGGCCTGTTTCAAAACTTCCGAGTCCCTGGTATTTGATTACCAACTTTTAGTCATGTTTATTGTTCTTATTACTCTCCATG
Source organism: Myotis lucifugus (assembly GCF_000147115.1). Taxonomy (NCBI): domain Eukaryota; kingdom Metazoa; phylum Chordata; class Mammalia; order Chiroptera; family Vespertilionidae; genus Myotis; species Myotis lucifugus. Next base: position 574,640 of record NW_005871264.1, on the reverse strand, counting down.
ACTAAACACCAGAAAGACATTAATTTAGTGCGTTATAAGGCCAACTGACTCGGTGAGAAAACTGCACAGCAACTGAACTCCCCGTAAGGTACCTATTTGATAGTAAGAAGATGCATAAGAATGCCATGTTTTTCTTAGGAGAGAAATGAAGATTACTCTTACACATCTCCCTGCTCTCAATGAAGTCTCACTATGCTAAGCAGCCTCCCAGTCTCATACTAAAATGTTTCCTCTGGGAAGCAGACTCAAGATTTGAATATTCCAAATCTGCATTTCAACTGGAAAACAATTCAAAAAAGAAGTGCAGTCCTCAACTAGCCTCACTGTGGTTAATGAACACTAATTAAATGTTTTTAAGTTTAAAAAATTGCCGGCATAATAAATAAACCTGAGGAACGTCAGTGAGTGGAAGTATGTATCATCTATGCAAATTCAGCTTTTCATGCTTCTGCATTATTTTGTACTACAGATTAGGTCAAGCATGTGGCATAAAAATTAATGGATTCAACAACACAAAGGAATACAGCTGGGGAAGGGCCTAAATTACACAATAACACTTTTGCACTGTAACATTTAGGCCTTCAGTGCTTTCTAAACTTAACATAAGGTCTCCATCTCCACTGCTCTTCCCCTTCTTTTCTCCTTTTAAATGCGAAAGAAGTTGATTGATACTCCCTCTGTCCCATAATAATAGTAGCAAGTGAATATTTAAACGGGAATTATTGGCGAATGCAGCTGTAAGTTATGTTGTAGTGCAAAATTGTGAAGCCTTCAATCAAAATCAATGTTTCATGACATCTGTCATTTGTTTTGACACATCTTTCAATTTTTAGGTTAATCTAATTATTACGAATTATAACTATTTTTCTAATTTCATCCGCTGATCGAAATCAATTGTTTTATTTCAGCTGAATATCAACCCATTGTAAAAGTAAGATGAAAAAGAGTTTTCAAGCAAAGATCGAGTTGCGATTGTCCAGTTCTTGATGCATCAAAAGAAAAAGGAAAGTTGCAGAAAGGTGCAATTATATTAGCTGCAAAACAATTTAAGTGCAACAGAATGACCATATCAAGAATTTGGAAACGTGCTTCCGAAAATAATTGTCAAGGAGAACCTTATGCTAATGTTGATTCTTTGAAAAAACAAAACTGTGGACGTAAATGCAAAGATTATGGAGAAAAACTTGAAAAACTTAGACATATTCCTTTTAGCAGAAGAGGCACCATATTAGCCTTTGATAATATTTCTCATGAAATACTGGATAATACGTTTCTGTCACTTCAACAAGTTATGCTTGGAAGCAATGAAGAACGATGGCTCCAATAATTTCAAGCTCACGCATATAGGGAAAGCAAAGCTTCCCAGCCAAGGGATCCTACCTATAAGTTTAAAATACAGTAACAAAATTATTGAAAAATCCAGAAACTATCTGAACACTCAAAATAAAACTTAGGAGTACTATTTTTAATTTATTGTTTAATTTAATCTAGTTTTTTGATAATAAATGTTGCGTTCTATATTTATTTTCTTTTGCTACTATTATTATGGTACAAAGTACATTCATCAACTGCTACTATTATTATGGGACAGAGGGAATAGCATATTTCGGCTTCACCAGATAGCTCAGACATGGTGTGCTTGTTTAAAAAAGATCTCAACTACATGCAGCATGACTTAGTTTTAAATCATTACTTTTACTTATTCTTTTCTTTCCTGGCAGAGGTCAAAGAAGCTCTACCTTGCAGAGTTGTAAGAAATAGAATATGTGGCAGACTATGGGCTTCACTCCCAAGTGCTAGATCTTAATCACCGCCCTCTGCACAGCACCATTTTCATAGACTTTTATTATTTTTTTACAAGTATGGGATATATTGCTTTATTCCTTAACACATATTCTAACTGCAAATCTGATGGCTAAGAAGAAATAGAGATTTCACTACCTAGAGCATGACAACCTCCTGGAAAGACTAGTGAAACACAGTGTCTGCTACGGTTGTGTATAAAACCAATGTTAATCCTCTTCCTTCTCTCATGGGAAAACCAGTGCCTTCACTTGTACTCTACTGGAGAGAAAATGGTAGACTCAAACGCAGTGAAATTTAAAACGCTCCACATCTTCTTAATGCCTCCTAGTGACTTCTTCTGGCCGACAGATGCAGAAAATAAGCCTGGCCGGAGTAGCTCGGTTGGTTGGGCATTGTCCTCTGCATCGGAAAGGTAGCCGGCTGGATTCCCAGTCAGGGCACATGCCTGGGTTTCAGGTTTGATCCCCAGTTGGGGAGCTTACAGAAGGCAATTCATCGATGTTTCTCTCTCTCTCTCTCTCTCTCTCTCTCTCTCTCTCTCTCTCTCTCCCTCCTCTCTCTAAGCATGTCCTCTGGCAAAGATTAAATAAAAAAGAATGCAGAAAATCATCGTTTGAATTTATAGTATAATGACATTTTCAAATGTCACATGTCTGTCTCATGTGAAAACTCTTCATAGAAGAGCAGTCCAAGACAATTTTAAAATTTCAATTGCAATCTGTCATTGCTATCATACCATGCAAATAACAATTTTTTAAAGGCCAAAGATCCTTGAGACTTTTAAGAAAGCTATAATCATAGCCACAGGCACACAAACTCTTGCATTTAATTTTGGGGGTCTGTGGCCATCCTGAGATAGCCACAGGTCTCTTCTCTGCTCCACAGGGAGAGATGGCCTGCTTAGCCAAAAGGAATCAAATAGTCTTCAGGAACATGTCCATTGAAGAACAGACGTGTAGGCACTTGCCTTGATTTTTCTGGATCTGTTATCAGAGAAAAAGTAAGGATTCGCGTCACAGTTGAGATGCAGTAGAAAGACAACTTGCAATCAGATGCCAGCAGATTACATAAGCAGTAGTCATGCCACAAGCCTGTGTTACCTTAACTAACCCCAGTTTCCTTGTATGTAAAATGGGGACAGAAGTGTGCAAAGGGTGTCCAAAGGACAGGCATTTTCAGGCAAGAGGGTGTGGTTCCCACCTGAAGGAAGAGCTAAGAATCCAGACTACTTGGCAGAGATGAAAAGACACGGAACTAAGCCAAGTTCTGGCAAGTGAAGAAAAATGACCTTCCTTGCCTAGAAAAGGAAAACGTCCTAGAGGAGTGAGGGATGATCAGAACTTGCTAAAATCACTAAAATCTAAACCACTGTCACAGTAGAGGAAAAGAAAGAAAACAAGAATAATGTATGTGGTATGTAACAGATCAAATAACCAATAGAGAGGCAATGAAGGTCGTGTCCACAAATCACAGCCATTCCCCACTGCTGATCATTTACTTGTTTACCAACGACAGTGTTAATAAATTAATGACCAGATTTCCAAGCAGCAAAGCAGAAAATCAGAACAGGCGATCAGAACGGATGAAGGAAACCACATTAATAACACAAGAGGGGCAGCTGACAGTCTTTCAGTGAGGAAGAAATGGAAAAGTAGAACATATGATTAAGAACTGAAAAAAAAGCACAGCAACCCAAAACCACTGAGAATAAGGGACAAACCTTGAGCAATTCCTTTTTTTTTTTTTTGGTGTGGTGGCAGGAGAGTGGATAGCTGCTTTTATTATGTTAATATTTCTTGTACCTAAGTAAACATTCCTGCTCGTTCTTACAAGTAATAAATAGGTAAATAGATAGTCCATTAAAAAATTCAGTACTTTCTTTCTTTTTAAAAATGTTTTAAAAATATTTTTTATTGATTTCAGCGAGGAAAGGAGAGGGAGATAAAAACATCAATGATGAGAGAGAATCATTGATCAGCTGCCTCCTGCACTCGGGCATGTGCCCTGACCAGGAATTGAACTGTGACCTCCTGGTTCACAGGTCGACACTCAACCACTGAGCCATACTGACTTTGTTTAGCTAACCAATGAGTGGGCTACAGAACAATTGGCCCTCTTCTAAATTTGACCCCACAGACCTTGAATAATTTTATAATCAATATTCATGATGATGACCTTGAATCTTTAAAGAAAATTGTGATGTGCAATATTCTATTTAGTGCTTAAGGCAGCGGTTCTCAACCTGTGGGTCGAGACCCTTTTGGGGGTCAAACGACCCTTTCTCAGGGGTCGCCTAAGACCATCGGAAAACACATATATAATTACATATTGTTTTTGTGATTAATCACTATGCTTTAATTATGTTCAATTTGTAACAATGAAAATACATCCTGCATATCAGATATTTACATTATGATTCATAACAGTAGCAAAATTACACTTACGAAGTAGCAACTAAAATAATTTTATGGTTGGGGGTTACCACAACATGAGGAACTGTATTAAAGGGTCGTGGCATTAGGAAGGTTGAGAACCACTGGCTTAAGGGTACATGCCTAAATATCCAGAAGACTTACATGGAATTTCACATTTCTAATTCTGCCAGAATAGTTGCTCTTTCAACAAAAATATTATTATGCTATGTAGCACCTTAACTTCTTAATTGCTCTTTCTTGTCTTATTTTATCTTTATAGTAGTGTTTTAGTAGGAAGCTAGATGCTATAACTCCCATTTTAGATATGAGGAAACTGAAACATTTGTCATAAAATGAGAATGGCATGACCATCATTAATCTTTTCTTATGACAGCTCTCAAGAAAGCTCCCTTTTGCCCCCAAATAAAGGGCTAAGAGCCTCTTATGAAAACGCAGAGAAAACCAACCTTGTCTGGCTTACTCTGCTCAAGGGGGGCAGTCTTAGTTACAGGGCAAATTCAATCGAAGGGAGACTTGCTTAAGTCCTGCGCTGACACCCACCCTGAACACATAGTCTTTGCTGGCTTTTCCTCCGTTCTTTGTATTTTTTGTTGAAATTGGAATGGGAGTAAAGGACGAGGTCAAGAAGAGAAACCATCCAAACAGAGGAAACTGGAAGTACTTAAAAAATGAAAAAAAAGGACATAATCAAAGAATCTGATGTTAGTAAGCATGAAGTCTGCTCAGTCTACACTTGGCATCAGAGTACACACTCTTGCCAACTTGATTTAGTGTGCACTCTTGTTTTTCTTTGATTATCAAAACCCAAATAAAACTATCTTTATTAAGTGACTGTTATGAATGGCCTACATTTCTACTCTACTTATTAGAGAACGACTCTACTAGTTCACCTTTTATAAGAGTCCAAAGCCACACCTCAGAGGCCCTGAAGCCAGAAAAGAGTGAGCAAGCGCTGGCCCTGGAGAGAATGCAGGTGAGATTGCTGGAAGGCACGGTAAGGTGACCTATTCAAAGTTCTCCTTTTGCCGTTTGGAAACAGATTCAGATGTGAAGGGTTATGCCCAAATAACTAATGGTCACTCACTCACTTTATAAATTATACACATCATAGAAGAGTGGTCTTGTGTGGAATGCTAAGAACATTGCTTTAGAATTTTCTCTGAATCAGAGTAAACCCTCTCCTTGCTTCTATAAAATTCACTATTAGGGATAAGAACAAGAAATTGGGGTGAGGGTACACAGTAGAGTACAAAGAACACTCAGAGGTTTTGCAGACTTGGACTGGATCCAGATTAGTTGGTATAAACTTTGGGCAAACTGTTTAATCTCTCCAAGTTTTAGAGGAAATGGGGAAAATATACTCCAACTCCCTCACCCTCCTCCCAGTCATCTCTGAGTTTCTATTCAATAATATAAACTTAAATTGCCTGGTATACAAATAGTACTAAGTAAATGTAGATTCTCTCTCTCTTCTTATCTTTAATTAAAATTTCAAAAAAGGGAAAAGAAAGAAAACAGGAAATTGCAAGTCAATGAATATAATGCATCATTTATTACTTAGGGGTTGAATCACCAGTAAGTGGAATATTCACATCTAGTCCTCCAACCATTCCATTCCATTTTTAGCTAACTTACTTCTGCCACAGGTGAATGAAAAAGTCAATCAAATTTTCTGTTTTAATTTAAAAATTGTAGAGGGAAAAAATAAGCAAAAGCTAAAAGCTACTCAATATTTGTGATTTTCCTGTGTTTCAATTATTCATGTTATTTTGAGATGCCACCTCAGTAAATTTACATGAGTAAAAAACATATAAAAGATTATGCTTTTCTTAGAATACAAAACTCCTCTACAACAAATAATTTATGTAGATCCTCTGCTCCCAAAGAGATATAACTCCTGAGTCCTTTAGTATTGACCACACATGACTTCCTTCAGAAGAGAACAACACAGAGAGGTGTGGGGAGGGGGAGTTCTGTGGAGAAACCTGACAAACATTGCTTAAGCCAGGTGATCAAGAGCAACATCAACAGTGATGAGTCATGTTGGTTATGTGTAACCTTGATATGATGTGATGAAATGGCACTTTATCACTATGGTCTTTCTCCCCAAAACCCCCAACATGAACATTTTTTTTTTCAGATAAATCCCAAATGAGGAACATTCTGCAAAATACCTGACCAAGAACTCCTCAAAATTGTCAGTCATGAAAAACAAGGAAATTCTCGAGAAACTATCACAGACCCGAGGAGCCTAAGGAGGCATGACAATTAGTATAATGTGATGTCCTGAATGGGATCTTGGAATAGAAGAAGCACATTAGGTAAAAACTAAGGAAATCTGAAAACAGTGTGGTATCAATATTGGTTCATCAATTGTAACAAATGAACCATACTAATGTAAGACATTAAGAACAGAAGAAACTCCCTTTACTATCTTTTTCTGTAAATCTAATTCTGTTATTAAAAACAACCATAAATCATTACATTAACAAAAATATTTTAATAACTATGACTTCCATTACTAGCAAACCTATTTTTCTAGAGACAAATGTTTGTTCCAGCTTTGTTAAAAAAAATGGTGATCTATTGAGGGGATAGCCATCACTAGAAAATTGTTTCATAAAGGCTGAGAGGTTCAAATGAAAATGCCTTGGTATCTGCCCAACTTGGCCTCAGAGTAATATGGCCACATACAAGACCTTCTCTGTTAATTTCCTCACCAATAAACCCAAGAAGCCGGACTAGATTATCAGTACAGTTCTTTACAGCTCTACAGTTCCACCATATTCAATGTCATTTCTCCACATTCAAAATGACAGAGAACTTTCCCATCCCCACCCTGCACTCCCCGTCCTTAGCCCACCACAGGCTTTACTTCTCATTCCCTAAGTCTTTCCTCTGATTGACAGAGTCAACAGTGAGGGGCTGCCACCAGCTCAGCATCCCTTCAGGGTCCCTTTGCAAGAAGAAAAACACGCTGGCAGCTGGCCTTGGTCAAAGCTGCTGCATCATCCATCATTGAGAGATGAGGGTCCGTCTGCTGAGGGTCAGGCTGGCTAAGCAACTGCGTGAACTTACCACAAGCCCTATCGCTGCTTCCTTTTGCCTGTTTCTAAACTTAGTCTCTTTATTCTTAACATGGTGCCCTCGGGCAGGCGTGGGGTGGGGGTACACAGGTCAGCCTCTGTGGCCAGTTCACAGTGGAGTCGCATACCCACGGTCAGACACACAGCGCAGGCGTGTTTTCTATTAGCCTGTGTTCATTAATATTGCCTTCTGGCTGCCATGTTGTGTTTGGAAAATGGCTACATCTCTGCAGCTACTTCCTATCATCTAAATGTGTTTAACTTAAAGCTAATTCCAAATAAACAAGATAATTGCTTCAAAGTTGACAGAGCTGAACAAATACCTTTAAATTCTCTTTTGTCCTTTATGAAGTAAACTCAAAATTCATTTTCAATTGTTTTCCCATTTGACAGACAGATATGCATTAAGTGCCTATTATTATTCTACCCGGGCTGAGCATACACACACACACACACACACACGCGCACACGCGCACGTGCACACATATGTATATACAGTGGAATATTATTCAGCCATAAAAAGGAATAAAATTCTCTACATGCTATGCTACAACATTCATGAATCTTGAAGATATTACACTAAATGAAAGAATCCAGACACAACAAGACAAATATTGTAAGATTTTACTTATATGAGGTACCTTGGATAACCAAACTCATAGAGACTGGTAGAATAGAGGTTACCAGCAGCTGTGAGGGGAAAGAGTTGCTGTTCAGTGCATACAGCGCTTCTGATTGAGATGATAAAAATTATGGAAATGGATATTGGTGATGGCTGGACAGCATTATGAATGTAACTACTATCACTGAATTGCACTCTTAAAATGGTTAACATGATAAATTTTGTTATGTGTATTTTACCACAGTTTTTTAACCTCCCTCAAAAAGAAGGAAACACTAGAAGAATAAATGTCAAAATCAAAATAAGAGTTAGGAATTTAGAACATATTTATTTTTTACTTTAACATTTTTGGATAGGGAACACAATATATGACTCAAAACTTAGAACAATATAAAAAGATATACAAAGAAGAGTCTCGCTCTTGGTCCTGTCTCCAACCTTGCCCCTCACATTTCATCTGCCCATCAGAGACCACTGTTACTGCTTTCTTCTTTCTTCTTCCAGTGTTTCTTTAGCAAACAGAAGCAAACACAAATAGATATCCTCATCTTTCCCTCTTCTTACAGGAAAGGTGCATATTAGATTCATTGTCTAGCACGTTGCCTTTTATTTAAATCTTGAGTATGAAATACTCAAAACTGATAATTTTACACATCTGTTGGGGAAAAGAACATATTTCTTTACCAAAGTAGCACTTTTCAATAAGTGCCGAGAAGTTCACTTTCTACTTTGTTAACGAGAGAGATTGAGAGAGAGAGAGAGAGAGAGAGAGAGAGAGAGAGAAAGGAAAGAAATTTCAACTTCAAGAAGCATTAAGGTTGGCTGACTTGCCCTGGGGGAAAAGTTTACAATGTGTAAAGCTCCTCTTTCAAAGCAGCCTTATTTCCATAGGCAGCTAAGAGATTACCACCTTGTAAAACAAAGGAAGAAATGAAACCGCCCCACCTTTGAGTTATCCAAAAGGGAACATTTGGGGTGGGGGTTTGGGGGGACGGCCTCTAGATGACCACTACCCTGACTCCCTGGGCCAGGCTCTGTTCTTTTAAATGTAAGGAAGTTCACTGGGCGTCCCAGGGGACTGTCTTGAACTCTATGAACCTATTATGTCCCTGGGCCTCCTTCTCTTGTGCCAACCCAATCTCACAAAAGACAGACAAAAACAAGCAAAACCCAGCCCCAAAACCCAGCCGCATCATCCTCCCAAACTATTTTGGTCACAACAAGTCCCGGAGAGAGAGAGAGAGAGAGAGAGAGAGAGAGAGAGAGAGAGAGAGAGAGAGCTGTCATCAGAAAACCAACTGCTGCCTAAATGTTAAGGTTCTATGAAAACACAACAAAACACAAAACACTTTCTATCTTTAGGATAAATCCAAAATTTATAAATGCCACAATGGTAGGGATTGCATACTAAAGGTAGATAACATATTAAGGTTAATCTGGTTTCAAACTTTAAAAAACATCTTAAACTCTTCCACCATTTGCATTCATTCAAGTCATTCATTTATTCAATGTTTTTTGTTCAAGTATTTTTAGAGTGTCTGTTATATGCCAGAAAAAATTCCAGACGCTGGGGACATAACAGTGAGCAAGTCAGCAAGTCAATTCCTCCTCAAGTCAGCACTCTGGCTGAAGAGACAGACAGCAAATAAGCAAACAAACAGGCATTAGATTTAGACAGTGACAAGAGCTATGAAAGACAAAATAAAGCACAGTAACAGGATGGGGAAGGAGGAAACTCTCCTAGATATGACCAGCAGGAAAGGCCTGTGAGAAGGTGGCCAAGCCCAAGGAAGCGAGGTTGGGGGTAGGGGAAAGAGTCCGGCAGAGGACAGAGCAAAGGGAGGGGAGTGGTAAGAGAAGGTCAGAGAAGCAAGAAGGAAGCAGACAAGTCTGGCGTCATAGGTCAGGGATTGGCTAACTGTGGCCCAGAGGCCAAATCTAGCCCACTGCTTGTTTTATGTGGCTCATGAGCACGAGATTAAGTTTTACATTTTTAAATGGTTGGGGAGGGATGTCAAAAGAAGAATAATTTGTGATGTTTTCACATGAAAATTCATGACACTTAGAGTTCAGCATATTTACTCTTTTTTCCCCCCTGTTGCTTTTGTGCTAAATGGCAGAGTTGAGTAGCTGTGACAGAGATGGAAGGCAGCTATGTTCTCCACTATACCACCAATGCCAACAAGTGTGATAGAGATGGTATGGCCCATGGCTATAGTCCTCTTCAATCTCATATGTTGGAAGTCCTAGCCTCCTGCCACCAATGTCATGGTATTTGGAGTTGGAGCCTTTGGGAGATAATTAGGTTTAGATTAAGTCATGAAGGTGGGTGGGGTCCTTGCGAAGGGATTAGTGCCCTTAGAAGAGATACCAGAGAGCTTGTTCTCCCACCTGCACTCCACCCCCACCCACCCCATGTGAAGCCAGAAACAGGTCTCTCACCATAAACCCACGGTGCTAGAAACCCTGATCTAAAATCCTCAAGCTTCCAGAACTGTGAGAATATGCATTTCTGCTGTTTAATCCACCCAGTCTATGGTATTTTGTTATGGCAGTCTGAGCAGACTAAAACACACAGAAAGCCAATATTTACTATTTGGCTGTTACAGAAAAAATATGCCAACCCCTGTTATAGGCTACAGATTTTTATCCTAAAAAAAATGAGAAGAGTGGAGGGTCAGATTATGCTAAATGAGCAGATCTAATATTTGCTGTTTGAACCATTCAGAGTGGGTTTGACATCTTTTAACATCCTGAAGGTCTCTGACAAGTTATTCTCCTGAGGTGGGACTCTGAGTCACTCATTTCAACAGATCTTCATGTGACACCCACAAAGACCCAGGCAGTGGGCAAGCCCCACAGCACTTCAGCATCCGAATCTCCACTGGTACAGGTGGGTGCCTCCAAAACTCCTGGCAGTGCACCCTAACCAGTTTGACTCAGGGGATAGAACGTCAGCCTGGGGACCAAAGGGTCCCGGGTTCGATTCCAGTCAGGGGTACGTACTTTGGTTGCAATCTCTTCTCTGGCCCCGGGACCTGGTCAGGGCCTGTGCAGGAAGCAACCAATCGATGTGTTTCTCTCACATGAATGTTTCTCTCTGTGCCTCCCTCTTTCTTCTACTCTCTCTAAAAGTCAATGGAAAAATAGCCTCGGGTGAGGATTAACAAAAACAAATACAACAACAACAAAACCCAAAAAACTCCTGGCAGTGCAAACAAAGATGAAAAATGTTGGTTCTTTATGAAAATGACTCTTGAATGGAAGATGAAACTTTAAGGAAAGGGCATAAGGCAGTTTACGTACATGGTAAGATAAGCTTAGTGAGGACATATGCCTATAAAATTGTTTGTTTCTGAAGGATATGGAAAGATAATGGACATATACTACAAATATCAAGGATCTATTTATTGTTCAAGAGTAAGTTGTAAAGGAAAAAGAAAGAACATGGCATATTTATTCAGCCAGCTAACAACAACAAAAAAAGCAGAAAACAAACTCCAAAAATTAAAAAAAATCAGCATTTTCAAGCATCCACAGGAGCAAACAATCTTTTCCCTAGAATGCATCCCTCAGATTCAACTGTTCAGATTCCTGAATTTCCTGAAGTTGCTCTAGAAAACCATTCCCTTAATACCTGTCGGGTACATGCTGGCAGTGGGGAGCCTTGTAAACTACAAAGCAAGCACAACTATGGGCTCTTTTGGGAGGGGGGCATGATGGGATGGGGTGGGACCTTGACCAGGAGGCTGATTGAGAGTTGGGGGTTTAGCTACCAAACACACTGTTTTCATTTAAACTGCATGTTGAGGTGAGCTTGAGGCACTTCCGAGTTGCCCAGCTTGGTAATACCACTGTCGAATAGTAGAAATATCAATTTGGCAAGTAACTATGAGGACTTCTAACTCCAATGCTTGCTCTCCTGGGGTGAATACAGGAGAGAAAGAGGAGGTTCTTGACTTGTATCTGTGGGTACAGCTGATCAGGGAGCACAGCATAGACCTGTCCCTCACACGTACAGGCTTACTCCATGCACAAACCACCCTCCTACCTCTAGCTCAGGCAGGTAAGACCTAAACATTTTCCATACACTAGTCCAGAGACTGACTCAAGAATTTGGGCCTCGTGAAAAAAAGGACCAAAAGGTTTCTGATGACTGTAGCCAACATCAGGATGTCACAGTGTAGCGTCAACTTCCCTTTCCAGAGGCCTGGCCAAAATCATATTCCTCACAGAGTTAATTACCTCTGGGGTTGTCTATTATAAAAAGTGAGAAATTTCAGCCTTCTTAATATCTTGGGTAATATTTGTAACAATACAATTTAATTCCTTCAAATAAAAAAATCTATACAAAATGAGACGTCAGAAGAGAACTACTTCAAGACAAAAAGACAAAATGATAGAGCATAATGAAGACGAGAAGTCACACCCCACGGGGACTAACAAGGCCTGTGTACCAGAGCAAGTGTTCAAATTCGGCTTTGCAGGCTGTTTCTGCTGTTTTCCCGTGGCTGCAGCTGAAATCCTCAAACCTGTATTACTGATCAGAAGGCCACTTGCTTTGCATGGGTCTTTTAAAAAAATGTATCCCTGAGCAAGTCCATGCCTGTGAAGCAATGTGAAGAGACCTCCAGTTCCCACAGGTTGAGCTCCCAGAGATCCCAGGAAAAGCTCGGGGCACTGTCCCATGCAGATTCTCTGCCAAAAGGGAGTTGTGCAATAACAAAGAACTCCTGACACAACAGGCACGCAGTGATAACACAGGTCCGCAGTGGCATGCGGCAGATAGCTCTGGCTTTAGCACTGGCGTGCCTTTTGACCTTAAAATCAGAAATAAAAAAAGAGAAAATTAAAAAGTGAACCTGATGATAGATGTAACAAGATTAATGAGTCTTAAGCTAAATTGAACTGAACTAGGCAATGCTTTCTGAAATGGACTGATTGGCTAAAGTGAACACAAGACAATATACAGAAATTACTCGGATGCCCAGGTGGTTAGAAGGCTGTAACTATCATCCGTAACCATAGACTTCATATTTGGGCTTCAACAAGAGTTGAAATGCTTCATCTCATAATAAATAAATATACACACATTCACGTTTTAAATTTAAATATATAAAATAAATTTACTTTATGTGCATACTATTTGTAATATTAAGCTATTCTTTATATATTTTTTAGTTATTAAGATTTTGAGTAAACTTTTCTTTGAAAGGGGGTTCTACTTAAGGGGAAAAAAAGGATTAGAAACTCAGGCAGGAGAATGCCCTGCAGATTCTTGAGCATCTCAAGCTGTGAGACTTAATTATACAAACTAAATTAGCTTGCAGAGGGCCTACCCCAACTTCACCATACTCCCCTGACAGGGGCTTGGGCACATTTGAAGACCCCATAGTTTTCTGAGTAGCCTGCTGGACTTCTGCTGCCTCTGACCTGCCATGTTGGTGACTCCGATATTCAGAAGGGAAAGAAAATCACATTTCCTTTCAGATGCTCAGCAACTTTCTTTCGTCTCCATCCCCTTCTGATAGCTTCTCCTTTCATTTTCAGTGTCTCTTTTCCTACATGCACCCCTGGTTCATTTTGTTCTCCACTTTGTTTTTTCTTTCCTCCATATGTACATATGTAATATATTTTCTGCACCATCTTCCCCCTTTACTATATTTTTGAATATGCAGAAACACACACACATACACATACACACACACACAACCCTGGGGGAATTATTGACCTAAAGGGTGCTCACCCAAGTAAATTGGTAGCCTTCTAATTCCCCCCAACGCCCCCCACCCCCCACCCCTTATCTTAGTGTGCTCCAGCTCTCGGGACCAGAAGGAAAAGAAAGTAATCCTAAAAACCCATGTTAATGTTTGCTATGGTATAATTTAGAACTAGAATGAATCCACTCTGAAGCGTAATAAGTAACCTTTGAAAATCTGCCTGTCACATACGTAATTCGGGTGGATTTCATTCATTTGGAATTTGTCCAGTATCCTTGCTTCACATATCTTTTGTCAAAGTGAATTTACTTGACGCGAAGAAGCAAAAGCAAGTTGCATAACAGCCCCCACGGAAGTGTTCTAGGAGAGATGATCTTGATTAAGACAGTGATTAAGACAGTGAAGGTAGCACAAACACATTGCAGAGTTCATGGAATTGTGTCCAGTCTCTGGGGAACTCAGGAAGGAAAAATGACGTCTGGCCATGAACTGGCCTGGAGCTCTGTGGAGAAGGTAGTATTTAATCTGGACCTTGGTGAAAGCCAGGGGTAAAGGGAAGGAAATTCCAGGTGGAAGCAGAAGACAAGACAAGTAAGATGGGAGAGATTGCCAGTAATCACACATCCATTTTATTTATTCTTTTCTGGATTGATGGGAATGCTGACGAATAATCAGTATGAACAAAAATTGGTTATGGGACTGAATGAACTGAGAATACTTATTCTTATGACTTTGGTCAAAATATTGCTGATTTTTAAATATTTTTGTTTTCCAGGTAATAAGGAAACTTGGTTCCCCCCCCCCTAGAATAAATTGGTAAATTATATCCTCATAAGCAATATTAAAGCATTTATATCTTTCTTTCTGTCTAATCCCTATAGAATTTGGCAGCTCTTAATGAGTATTATTATTTTCATGGCAATACGTTTGTTTGCATAAATCCCGTAAGAATCTGTCCTTTTTATAATAGGACACACAAAACCGGTTTCCAATTGTGGTTTTATTAACCAAGACTTTGACTAGGATGTCATGACCGAAAGAGACATGCCTAGACTCTCGATGTCACCAGAAAGCTCTAAGGAATAGAGATGGACTTTAAAGCTGATACAAGCCCGTTGGAAAAAATGGCCTGCTATCTTGCTTATTCACAAGGTTCCCGGCAGCCTTTCCAGGTAAGGGGCTAAGGTTGCTTTCCTGGGGGATGGCCAGGAAAGAACTGGAAGACATTTGGGGGGACTTGAGGAATCCACCCAAACCTGTAGGTATTGCCCACACATCTGTTTTAAAGAAAGCATCAGGCATCACTGAGTAAAGAGCAGTCTCCAGTCATTGCTCTCACTCCAGGAATAGTGCCCCACCGAGCACCCTCACCCTCCCTCCACAATCAGATCTTACCTGACCGGGCCTATCCCTGCCTGCCTGCCTGCTGTCAGGGAGGGAGGAAAACCTAGAAAGCAGGACCTGCTTGACTTGGTATCCCGACCAGGCATTTAGTAGATATTCGGTGAGTCCTTGTTGTTATAAAGAGGACACTAGGGGCAAAATAAAGTGTGATCTTGACAGGGTGGGAATCCAGGGCAGGCTCCGGGAGGGGAGGCCGTCAGCACGGAGGTGCGCAGCGCTGCACAGGACAGGAAGGAAGGTAAGCCTGGGAAAGCATTCCTACCGGTGTGAGTTATGTGAGAACCGCCGGGCATTTCCTAAAAGGCTTTCACAAGAATGCAGGATTAAGGTGCTGGGAGTTTAGTGTGTGTGTAATGTAAAGCCATTAGAGGCTCTGGAGATACAAAGAGAATTCATCAAAATGGTACATTTTCCTCTGAGCAAACAGACCCAGTGAGTGAAAGGGGTGCACTAGGGCAGAGGACAGTCATCCCACCCCCCCCCCCTCCGAGGGTACATTAAGAGGCTTAGGCAGACACCATCCTGGAGGAAGGACTGGGCCTGGGAGATCCTGGAGCTGGAGAAAGTGTTGTAGTTGAGTTTAGGAAAATACAAAGAAGGCCCACCAGCATGACACAAAAGGAATGGCCAGGCAAGCCCTGATTTGCTAACCCTCAGTGAGGAATGACAGGAGGAAAAGGTCTTAAGGAATAAAGAAGTAGGAAAAGGTCCAGATAACGTGGGAAATGTATGTCTTATCCCCTTTATTTACAAGTTTTAGAAAATTAAAAAGTACCACAAAAACTAAGAATATAACATTTTAAATGCCAACTCCCTTTTATCTTTAGTTACATATAATTTGGAAGATGCAATAGAGCTGATCATTTTACGTGAACAGTCTGCTCAAATAGCATTGCAACAAAAATGATAGCTGCCTTTGTTTCTAATAATCTTCAATTCACCAACTCCTAAATAGCACGTGCCATGGTAATGAAGCAGACAACGAAAAAATGAGAGCGCAGCCAGTCAGAAGGAAAATAGGTCAGGCCGAATTGTGGCTAGGGCCTGGTGAAAGACATTGGGCAACTGCAAATAATTCATTTGAGCACAGTGTGTTATCTGTTAGTGCAACTTTCAAATGATGTGTAAGTGGCATAAGCAATCCCTGAATGTGGGAGTTAGAGGAAACCTTCGACATTTAAAACTTGATATCATACAGCCTCGCCCAGGGAACGAGATGACTGCTTTGTGGTCAAAGTAGAGAAGGCACAGAGGAGTCGTGCCTTACAATTAAATACTTTTCTGCTACAACACAGCACCTCAGTAGGAGCAGACAGGCAGCTTCTGATGGAGAACAGAGGGAGGCTGGGACCAGGACAGGCCTTCACCTCCAGGTGACAGGAGACGAGAGCAGTTTCTCCATTATGTGTACCACTAGAGCCCAGAGGATACTGTGGGGGGGGGGGGGGGGGGCGGGGGCGGAGTGGGGATAACTAGAGAGAGGGTGGAAGAAAAAAGGGAAGGTGTCTTCTGAGTTTAGGTTCACTCCACATGGCAAATTTATTCAAGACCCATGGCAAGCTCATTCGGCAGGGGTCCTCTGAGGAGGCAAAGCAGCTGCTTTTCCTTGTCAGGTCTCCCCTCCCTGCAGAAGTAAAGATTATGCGGGGAGTCAGTGATGGGCTACTCAGTTGTTGTGTAGAGATACCATCCGTATTGGGGAGGAAAAGAAAAAAGGGGGGAGGGCAGGACACCATCAGTCTTGGCTGAGTCTGAACACACCCCTAAGGAGAGAGGCTTAAGTGTTTACACACAGCCTGTTTGCCTCAATCTAAACAAGAATCTCGTCTCCCAGGAATACAGCACTTTCCATGCGCAGAGGAGCCAGACACCTTCATGAGAACGAAGTGGAACCTGTGAGGAAGTAGTAAACAGTTTGGATGAGGACTGTTGTTTCGAACTTAAGAGGCTACAAGTGGCTCATCTGGGGCCACAAAACCAGTCCGAGACTTACTTCAGGCCTCTGCAGTCTCCAGAAGCCGGAGAAATAATCTTTCTGGAATCCAGAATCATAAACCCAAGGGAATCTCACTCCTTCAGGATATCTAAAGCTAAAGTTTGCTGGCTTCTAGTGTTAAAATTGTACTGAAGATCATTATAAAATAACATGTAGCATAATCATCAAGATTCAAATCCACAAACAGCATATATTTTAGTGGGGAGAATCTAAATGTTTTCCTAAAGTGCAATTTTTCTTCTCCCTCATTCAATTCCCCTTTCAAAAAAGAGGACAGGAAATCCTTAAATTTTATATTTCCAGCCAGGCTTGAACTAAATGTTTCAATAAAAATTCTAGTGGATTGTGTAAAAAAAGAAAAGAAAAAGAAAAGGATTACAATGATGAAGCTTCTAAACCAAAGTTTGAAATGAAAAGTTGCTTTCTTTCTTTCCCCAATTTAAAACATTTTTTTGTATTGATTTTACTCAAATCCTAATATCTGAGGAGTTCCTGTGAACAAATAGAAAATCTAAACCTCATTGATTTTGCGAGTTCCTGGAAGATTTGTACAAAATACGTTCTCTTGAAATTAAACACCTAGTTTGACAACTTCACTAATTACAGCCTGCTCTGGAGAGGAAGGCCAAGTCCTGTGGCCACGCAGACAGATTAGCCACAGTTACTCAATAAAACAACTGTTTAGGAGAGACAAGCCCTAGGAGAGAAACCTAAGAAGTCCTGTGCATATCCAAACAGGCTGCCCCCGCCCCTCCCCGGTGTAAAGAAATCCCCTTAAGTCACTTTCGGCTTCATTAGCACATGAAAATGGGGTAATTGAACATTCTTTAGCCTTCCATCAAGTGCCAAAATCAATCATTCATGGAAAT
Organism: Myotis lucifugus; assembly: GCF_000147115.1. Taxonomy (NCBI): domain Eukaryota; kingdom Metazoa; phylum Chordata; class Mammalia; order Chiroptera; family Vespertilionidae; genus Myotis; species Myotis lucifugus. The sequence goes on along the minus strand of NW_005871264.1, from coordinate 556,702 downwards.
TAAGTTTTGATAAGAGGTGTTTAAACACTGTCAAAGACTTCTTGAATGTGTCATTCAGCCTCCAGAAATCCCAGCCAACACTTAACTGTACAAAAGGATGGCAAAATAAAGGTATCAGTCCTGTGTAAACTTACGACATTAGAAGAACCATAGACCAGAAGCGGACATCTAGCAAGGAGTGTGCATTGTTTCCATAAACACATTTGTGTGGGGAAGTTGTTCTTTTCATAAAGATATCATTTCTAACAGCTGTTTTGATAAGCTCATAGGACAGCATAATGTGTCATGCTATTACCACTATCAGCAGCCTCCCTCAAAAAAATTTTTTTTTTTCATCCAGGCTTTGTGTTCCAAAAACATAAAAACAACAAAGCAATAATACAATAAACCTTAAAGAAAAAGAATGAGGTTTAGAATAATCTAGCCACCCCCCCCCCCCCCCCCCGCCCACACACACACAAGGAAAACCTTCCCTTTTCTCCAGATTAGTTATCTTCTGGACTGTAAGAAAACCAAAAAGCAAACCACTTCAAAATCACTTGGCTCTTTTATCAAACCATATGCTTTCAACCTGTAAATATTTGCAAAGGGTCAAGAAGTTACTCAGGTTATGCTTACTTTTGGTGCCACAAATATCAGTCTTTGAAACAATATTGGTCAAGAGTTACATTCATTATTTCTTAACAAAAGGATTCCAAATCAAGGGGCTCTGGTGAAAGATGAACAATCTGTTTCAATATTTATGTTAGCATTTATGGTACTGTGTTTTTCTCCGCCTCCAATAGCTCAAGTTTACCATATCCACATATATACACACATTCCATCTCAGAAGCACCTGGGGAGGTCAGACCCAGTGGCTTTCTATCTGGTTGCCTATCAAAAACTTGGTTACAATGAGAGTGGAGAGGTCAGGCTGCAGAGAGCTGCTCCACCTCCTTTCCCTTTTCAGGTAGTTGAACCGCCTGGGAACCTTTGATCTGACTACTAGCAAACACACACTCCCATATTTTGTACTGTCAGGTATAGATTTCAGAGATGCGGGGGGGTGGAGTATTACCCACAAAACAAAATGACAATTTCCAAAACAGTGCGTACAGCCTACCTTCCTGTCTGCTGCACAAGGAAAGGGCAACAACCCCTCCACCATCTCTCACCCCTCCACTCACCCGGCTCCCTTAGCCTTTGAAGAGGAGGCGACTGTCGGAGCAGAGATGCTGGAACACAGGCGCAGGACGCTGCTCCACCTTGAGAGTCAGGGATACTCGTCCCCCAAATTGGCAAGATCCAGATCAAGGAGAAGGTCTGTGCTCCTCTCAGATCCTTTATAATCCACACACCACCTAACAAAACCCCGTGACTTGAGCAACAGGATAGGAATGGAAAGCACATGAGCTAACTACTAGGAGGCCTTCTTCTCAAGTAATCCAGGGAAAGAGCCGATTGTGCCTAGAGAATGGTCTGGAAATCTAATTAATCTAACTATAAAAGACGAAAAATAGTAACAAAGACTAGAGCCAGAAGTACGTTGCTGGCCCCAAAGAAAAGAAATGCAAAAGCTAAAAATAATGTTTAGAAATATCTACAATATACTTCAAATGAATACAATGTTATGTGTCAAGTACCTCTCAATTTTTTTAAAAAAATGTCTAAGTATAATAAGGAAGTAAGGTAGAGGCACAATTTCTAGAAAGGCAGGACTGAGCAAGACAGGGTATATGAATTCAATGAAACTAGCAGATTACAGCCAGGGCACACTTAGCACCCAATAAACCTGCAGTCTCTGGTGTTTGTTTTATATTAAAAGGTGCAGTGACTGTACAGAAGCCTCCCCCTTTCTTCTAATCAACTCTTTCCCTTCCTTTCCCATCCTGAGAAAGTTAACTACGTTATTTTAAAACTTCCGGATTTTAGGAAGCATGATACGCGGTGGTCAGCTCCCGATGGTTTGCCAGGGAAGACCCTACTTTGCATTTGCTGTTTTTAATGCCCCCTTTCACTCTCAGAAGTGTCCTGCTTGTGAACAACAAATAATATGGCCCCTCTATTCATAATGTGTATGTATATGTATGACGAGATAATGAATAAATGAGCAATTATCTTCTATTTTAAGTATATGTTTTTATGTATCTATGAAGGAATTATGTGACTAGGCAAAATCTTAGTCTTTACTAAACTTGGAATAAACCAACCAACATAAAAATAGAAGAAGGAAGATAACCTCAAACTTACATGATGGCATTATAAACAAAGTAAAAATTCCCAAACACCTTAATATGTAATCCTGCTCTAAAGGTGAATGGCTAACTCTTTTTTGGGGGGTTGTTTTCGTTTTTCTTCCTTGGCCACACACAGCTGAAGAATCTGGCTAAGTAAAGTTCACAACAAAAAATGAATGAGAAATTGAGAAAAATAAGGACTATCAACCAGAAACTGCACTCTCTATAGCAGTGATGGCGAACCTTTTGAGCTCGGCGTGTCAGCATTTTGAAAAACCCTAACTTAACTCTGGTGCCGTGTCACATATAGAAATTTTTTGATATTTGCAACCATAGTAAAACAAAGACTTATATTTTTGCTATTTATTTTATATATTTAAATGCCATTTAACAAAGAAAAATCAACCAAAAAAATGAGTTTCCGTGTCACCTCTGACACGCGTGTCATAGGTTCGCCATCACTGCTCTATAGGTATACGCAGAAGCATCTAGGGCCAATTTGTAATCAAGCATAGAATGGAATGAATTGAATGCTTTAAGCATCACTTCTTCAAAATGGACAAAGGCAAATGATGTAAGTAAAAAAATACCTCAAAATATTTATGAAACAACTATGATGTAAATTCATAATTGATAAGAATAATATAAGTGCTTTCTAAGATTGTATAAAGTAGAACACAATTTAAAAATCAAAGCCCTAAACATTTTGCTGCCTTTTGGTATTAAAATTAATTTACTCTGCCAGATGCCTTAAGGGTGAAATGATTCAAAGTAAACGTCCAATTAAATAAAACTTTGTCAATTCTATTTATCACTCCCCCAAATAAGTATGTTATGAAATCACTTATTGTCACCAACAGACACAATTATCTATTTCCCTGCAGCTCAACAAGATAAATGTTTCTCAGCAATTCTCTCTGAAGTTAAACATTAAATTAAAAAATTAAAACACCACTAAGAAACGTGTGATGACCTGAAGGCATTTTAAGAGCAGCAAAGGTTAGAAGGGCAGCTCTCAAATAACACCCATTGTTCTATCTCTACTTAAGGACAAAAGGAGGAAAAAAAGTGATTACCTGGCCTTACCTCTACATCTCAATTCAAATGCTACTTAAGAAAACAAAAACCCTCATTTTTTTGTGTGCAACCACTCTTCAGCTTAGTCAAACTTTGGTTTTTAAAAAGCTAAATTAACCTTTGTAAATCTGTTCTTGTGCCGACATTCTCAACAGCTGAATTAATCAGCAGATTTGAAGTTAAGTTAGTATCAACTACATAATGTACTTCAATGAAGATCCAAAAATTAAAGAGAAAATATTAAATAAGCAAATAACAATTTTTAAAAAGAAAAACTAGGAAAAAAACAACAACAAGAAAGTATGTCCAGCTTGAAATTACACAAGAAGTTATTTGTGGGTATTAGCATCCAAAAAATTTTTATAATCTGCTTTTCCACTTTTGTAAAAAGTATATGCACTAGCCCTAAAATCTATATGGAAGAGCAAAACATCAAGAGTAATTAAGACAATTTTGAAGAACACAATTCAGGAACTCACCTTGCCAGATATCAAGCCATACAATAATTTTCTTCACTGTAGTGGTACAAGGATAGACAAAACAACACTATGAATACATACAAATGTAAGTCTAAAACCATGGATGGGAATAACCTTGGTTAACAAGAGAGGAAAAGGAGATGGAAAGAGTACAAGGAGGTTTTAAAATAAAAATGTGTATATTTGTAAAAGTGGAAGCAATGATGACTTTAATGTGTCTTGGAGATAGGTACATAGAGATAAGTACAATGGTGATAGATGGTTATATTATTCTCTCTACTTTTTGTTATAGTCAAAATATTTACTAAAACAAAAACCCTAGTAAATAAGGAAATTCCCGTATTTTACCCTACCTTAAAATATGATGTAACACTCTGAAACTCTAGGATTAAAGCTGGATTTTTTTTTCAAATATCATTTCACCTCAATTCCCCATATTTAACTGATAAGGAAACCAAGGCACTGCAGTTAATTCCAAAGGTCACATAAGCTTGTTGGCAGACATGGGGTCCAAGTCTATTTCAATTGTACTCAAGGCCCTGAGCCAGGGCCACAGCACTGAGGGCCGGAGATCAGAAGGCCTGCTTTGGTACACTTGAGCCCATCACACAATGGCACTCAAATCCCAGAGGACTGAATACAAGACAAGCGCACCGAAGTACCCACACCTGTGTAAGGAAGCCCATAGAAGGGCTGCCACTGACTGAACAAAAAGATTCCCTTGCCCTAACTGGTTTGGCTTAGTGGATAGAGCGTCGGCTTGCGGACCGAGGGGTCCCAGGTTCGATTCCGGTCAAGGGCATGTACCTTGGTTGCGGGCACATCCCCGGTGGGAGGTGTGCAGGAGGCAGCTGATCGATGTTTCTCTCTCACTGATGTTTCTAATTCTCTATCCCTCTCCCTTCCTCTCTGTAAAAAAACAATAAAATATATTAAAAAAAAAAAAGATTCCCTAAGAATCAACTCCACTTGGGACCATTAACAGCAGACAGTATTTCGATGAGCAGAGCTGGGGAGAAAGATCAGAAGGAGAAAGTTCGGAACGGAGAAGCGTTTGGGAGGGTACTGGGTCTGCTGTGTACTTGGGACACCAATTCTCTCTGGTTCCAAGGTCCAGGTCGCTCATCTAATCACTAACCTGAAACGTGCCAGGAGCAGGATAGCTTTTGCGTCACTTTTGTATACAAGTTTTGTACTAATCAATCACAATGTATTTTCTAAATTTGGATGAAAGAGAACGTGTGTATATATTTTTAAATCCCAATATAAAACCATAGCCAGATCGATCTGTAATTACCCACTGAGGGAAGATGGATGATACCAGCCTAGCAGAGGCAGAGTCATCACTGATAAAGTTTCCTGTCGACGACAAAGAAAAGATATGAGAAGAAGGAAAAAAGTACTGAGAAAATTTTGGAATTAACATCATTTAATTTTAAACCATGTAGACTAGCTTCCTTGAATTTGACTCACCAAGAGATAAAGACCAGAAATCCCGGAGAGGTGAGAATCTAAATAATGTAAATTTAACTTTCAAACGTACAGAAGGAGACTACTCAATATACCCATTTGATGCATGGGTTTATTAACAGTCTAAACTTCTTATCAACCAAATTATGTTTCATCCTTTATTTTTTTTAAAAAAAAATAGGTTTTTATTAATTTTTAGAGGAGGAAGAGAGATGGATAGAAAGATAGAAACAACCATCAGAGCTGCATCCTGCATGTCCCCCACCAGGGATTGAGCCTGCAACCCGGGCATGTGCCCTGACTGGGAATCTAAGCTGTGACCTTTTGATTCCTGTTTCAATGCTCAGCTACTGAGCCACATCAGCCAGGCTGTTTCATCTTTTAGATTAATTTATGTTTGGGGCAGAAATTATTATCAAATATAAAGTATTCTAAAAAGTTTTTTCAAGTATGTCTCTTCTCATATTTAAAGTACCTTTTTAATGAAAAAAGATTAATATTTAGCCTCAAACTTCCAGTTTGACGGATTCAAAATACAATTCAGATATTTCAAGTGTGAAATGCTGTGAGAGGCAGCAATATTAATCTGTAATAACAAACTTGTTAGGAAACTACAACCAGATGCAAACTAAATTTATAATAAAAATACTTAAAATTCGTATATTGTAACTTCTTACACTTTATAATTACATATATGAGGAAAAATAGAAACCGATCAGAGCACACAGTTTTCTAATAGAATATTTCTAAACTCTTTTAAAAAAATGTATGTTTTTTCAGGGAGGAAGGGAGAGGGAGAGAGAGAGATAGAAATATCAATGATGAGAGAGAATCATTGATCAGATGCCTCCTGCTTGCCCTGACGGAAACATTGATGTGAGACACATGGATTGGTTGCCTCCCTGCATAGGTCAGGCCTGCAACCGAGTTATGTGCCCTTGACTGGAATTGAACCCGGGACCCTTCACTCCTTGGGCTGATGCTCTATCCACTGAGCCAAACCAGATAGGACAGGATATTTTTAAACCCTTACCAGTTTACATTTTAATTGCGCCTGAGCATCCACTACCATTTTACTAAGTGAATTAGTTACAAAACATTAACTCTCAGTTGTAAGGTGAATAAATACTACATCCAGTGATCTTTTATTTAAAGCAATGGTCCTCACCACTGTGTTCCAGTCAAAAGAAACAAAGTACTTTTCTTCGGCAATGGTAATGTTTACCACACATGCGTTTGTTCATATATGTATTATTCACAGATTGTATTAGAATTCACAGAACCATATTTAAAATTCCATTAGGGAAAACTCTACAACATATTTTACTAGGGCCACTGTTGAAAGTCATTCTGGTTGGTGTACAAAGCCTTGCACGGCTTACACAAGTAACTTTGTTTACAGAACTATTTAAAAGTTATGAGCAAATGTGGCTAAAATTTTGAGAGAAAAATCTCTGTGGAAAAAAAGTACATTTTTGAAGGGCAAGAAACCAACCTATTTAACTACCCAACAATAAAATTTGGTACTGAAATGGATGGTTTGGTTCCTTTTTCCAATACATACTCTGGAAGCTCTCCTTCTAATACTGATTGCAAAGCCCAGTGGTCTCTCCTTTTCATTATTTCCCAGTAGTCTGTAATGCCTCCAATTACTTTATAATTTGCAAAAGTTAAAGAAATACTTCAAAATCCCTTTTATAAATATGGAGAGTACAAGCTAAGGACAACATCTCCAACCTACTTCTATTAAAAAAGGCTTGTAAATACACTGATAGCAGTACTGAGAGAACCTTTAATCCTAAATGCAGTATCATCACCTCTAAGCAGTTAAGGAGACAAGAATGAACGGTTTCCCAAATATGATGAGACTCCTAATCAACTGCAATTGAGAAATGTCATTAACTTTAAAAAACAAATAACTGATTTTGTGTAGAAAGCATTAAAATTGTACCATCAATTAATCAATTATCCTAGTATTAAAAAAAGGAGCACAAACTGAAAAAATTATAATCCCTGCGCACACTTTCAGGCTTTCCATGATTACACGACAAACCTTACGGACAATTTTGACAGCCAGGAGAAGTTACTTAGTGCAAACTTTAAAATACTGTTATTAAGTGCTCGCTTCGGCAGCACATATACTAAAATACTGTTATTAAAAGAATTTGCAGGAAAAGTAACATGATCCAGACATCCCAGTATCTTATGATTATTTGTGAGGCATTTTTATTTGTAAACACCGAATTCCTTATCTTTCACCTTTTACCCTACCCCTTATAGTATTTGCTTAGGTTGCTCAACAAGACTTTTACTGCTCGGAATGCCCCAGTAGCTTATAAGTGTGTAATGTGAAAATATAGAGTAGGGCAGGTAAGGGATGGAATTACACAGTCATAAAGAGCAGAGAAATTAGCAGTAGTATTTGCAAGGCCAGCATTTGTTTTCTTATTTACTTGGACGGGGGAAACCCAAACCTTGTTGATGTGACTGCAATCCAGGAGACAGTCTATTTCCCAGAAACAACATTTAATCTGTGACAGAACCACGGGATTCTAGTCCCTTCTCTTCAAAAGATGATAATATCAAGCCCTATGTCCCCTTCAAAGATGTTATCACTATAAAATGAAATGCACTTGTGAGCCCAAAGACTCAAACGGATATGGACTCCCAAGAAGATACAGACCTCACTTTGTAACAACTCTCTTGGTATTTACTTTTTAAAAACTTTTATTTAATAGCCATAAAGATCTACTAAAGAATGGTAAGTTATATTGCACAGAGGTTGAAGTTTGCTAAAAACCAAAGAGATTTCAAAACATGGCATGCATTAAAATACATGCTTGTTTTGGTTGTCTTGTCTGGGAGGAGTTGAATGTTATAGAAAATGTGTTGACTTTTCATTTCTTCCCAATACTTAGGAAACAGATAATTTGCAAAGACAAATCTTTAATATACCACATACAGAGCTTAGTAGGCATGCTTTTGTAAGAATTAAGAACTGGATATATTTGGACATCTCATTAACAATTTGTCTTAATGTGGTATATTCAATAGAAATGATCAATCATTAATTGACTTTCATTTCACTGTGCAGAACCAGTGATGATCACATTTATATGATCATTATTATAGAGAATGTGATCTTTTTGCTTTTCAGTGTAGTAGAAGTTTGGTAACATTTATTCAGGTTAAATTATGAATATTTTAAAACTATATTTAAATGACCAGCTGCTTAAGTCTTTATCACACTTAGGTTATGAGAAAAAGAACCGAGTGATCTGGCTAGGACCATGTGGTATTTTAAGGATTTCACCTTGTCTTGCTGACTTTTTAAAATCAGGAAATATTTTAAAAGTAGAATTTCCTAAGATGTTTCTGATCAGAAAGAAATCAAGTTTGAAAGGGTATGGAAGTGAGGGAGGAAAACCATAGTCTACTGAAGCCTTTTTCAACAAAGAGCGAGGAAATGGTGTCACTACAAGATTCTGGAACAATAATGTTTCCCTTTATTTTTGTACCACAGAGTTTAAAAATATTATATTTTAATTTCAGAGGCCTTATAAACTAAAGATGTCTCCTACAATTAATTCTTACTATCTTGGATCAGATTTTGTAGCTGACTTACATGTGTTAGAAACTTCATTGTCACCTAATTAAGAACCAATTCTAGTTGGCTGATTAAAAAAAAAAGTTAAATTCAAAGGGAGATGTAATACTGTGAAAATGACCAAATATTTTTTCTTCACCAGGCTTTCAGCGGAAGGAGAGCTTCTCAAACCATCTGGATCATGCATCTACTGCACACTGTATTATTTTTCCCATTTGTGTCTTTCCCATTACATTACAGCTAAAGGTTTTACTCAACCAATTCTCTCCTGAAACTCTCTTCCTGTCCCGCACAGTGGTCGCTTTAGCAGTGACTGCTAAGTAAACACACCTCCAAGTCAGACTTTTTCCTTTCGTTCTCTTCTCCCGTTTTGAAAATGTTATTCGTTTCTACGTACATTAAAATATTTAAAACTCTAAAAAAATTCTTTCCTAGAAAGCTCCGTTTAAAAGAAAAGGAAAAAAGAAACAAAACCACTACAGGACCGTCCTCTGGGGTGCCCAGCCTGGTTATCAATGGGAAAGGCGGTCGGTGGTTCACTACCCACAAGGACAGCGTGACATCACCAGGTAGGTGCCCCTAGGTGGCACCTGCCCAGACCCTCTTCCGCCCAAGCCTAACCTGCACGCTGGCGTCGAACCCTAAAAGGTGGGGCGGGGATGGGGGAGACGGAGGATGAGACTGGTTGGGGGAGAAGCTCCTAGTGCCATTCCGCAGTGTTCGTGTTTGACGCATCTTTCCGGCTTTCAAAACCGGGAAGAAGGCAGTGCGCAGCTGCTATGGAGTCAGGCGGTGTGCTAGGCGGGAGGAAACGCGCACTCCAACCCTTTCAATAAGGGGCCCCTCTTCTCCCGATCCAAAAGCTGAAGCCGAGGTCTGCGGACGCCCCAGGGACCTGCCCACTGTCACGGGACTGGGGCGCATGGAGCGACCCCCAGGGCCCCGCCGCGGGGGCGATGCTGATGGAGCCTTCGCCGCGCAGCCTCAGGCTGGCGCGCTGCAAGTGATCTTGCCGTTTATGCACGCAGCCGTCCCCACCGCGAAATCTGCTCCAGGAAAGCCACACTCAGGAAGTCACAAGCAGGGCTGATGCTTGTGACCGCTGGGCATTCGGGCCAGGACTTCCCAGCGAGCTCGTCCTGCGCCCGGAGCCCGCGCGCCTCGAGACTAAACGACCAGCTCGACCTGATATCAGGACCCTAATTCTTCTCAGCGCGTCCCAATGAACACAACATCGTGGTAATTCTCGTTCCCGTCCCCCTGCCTACTACTGGGGGGAGGGGTGGGCGACTCTAAAGAAAGGAGGTCGAGCTTGGAGCCGAAGGTGCGAGATGGAGACGCGATCTCCGCGGTCGCTCGTCCCAGCTCCTCTTTGAGCGGAAGCTGCGCGGCAGTTTGTGTGTGTGTGTGTGTGTGTGTTTTTTAATTGCGCAATTTAGGCTAATGTGCTCCAATCGAGAGCAGCTAGTAGCCTGCCTACACGCAGAGCTCAGAATTCACTGTGGAATGTCTTCCTACAACAATGACCCCGGAGGGAAAGTCTGCCCCGAGCCGCATCCCCCTGGGCGGCGTCTTACCTCGACCCCCCGGTCTCCCACGACGTCTCCCGTCTCCCGGGGAGGACCTGCTCCTCGCGGCGCCTGCCCCCGGGTCGCGGAGAGCCTCATCCCGGAGCCGCTCCGGCGGCTCCTCGCCCCCCTCCACACGGGTCCAGCGCTTTTTAAAACTTTGGGCGCAGCTTTTCCGAGTAAATGCTGCTGTCCTAGTTCAGCTAACGTAGACAACCTCGATTCCCTTCGTATTTAACAAATTCGGGAAATATACAGAAAGTTAACATTCCAAAAATACGGAGTATCCGATTCTCCTACAAGGTGGTGACACGGAATTCTAGCCTTCGAACAAACCGTAATGATCCGCCCTAACGTCCCTCTTTCTACCCCGTTTTAAAATACAGAACAATTAGTGCCAGAGGGATAACTGGCAACATTGCCCGTGTTTACAGATTAAGCAATAGCAGAGCCCTAAACACCACGCTTCTTACTGTCCCTAAGCCTGGGCGGGATTCTCTTCACTAAAATCCTAGCCCAAATATACATATTTCTGCGACCATAGTCTTGATTCTTTGAAAATGTATTTACTAAAAGCTCAAAAGTAACGTTTGAAGACCTTCTAACGTTACCCTCCTCGTTGCAATCATAACCCGCACACCTGCTCAGCTCAGCCGGCTCCAGAAATCGTCCAGCAGGAAACCCAGCTATCTTCCAAGGGGCATCTTCTCTGCTCGCCTAAAACCTAGAAAACTAGCAACTTCAGTGACTGCAGACTGAGCTTTCCGGGGAGAAACGGCAATGCAGCTACAATCGGTCTCTGATTACACAAACATACCTAGGGGCAGGTTGGAGTGTGAAGGAGGGCTCTGGGGGTGGGGGTGGGGGATCGCCGACCCAGAGGTGGATTAAGCCAGTTCTATTGCTACCGACTTGAGGAAAGCTAGCTGTGGTGTGTTTCTTCCCCCCTCCCCTCCCTCGGTGGAGGATATTGGCGGTAGAAACCGAGAAGCGACAGTTAAGCTTCCCAGAAGTCTTTGAAAGAGCAAAACTTTAAGTGAGGACTTCGGTTCTTTTACATGGTTCAAGACACCGACTTTAGCATACAGACTCCATTGGAGGGAAAGTCAGTCATTTGAAACATTGTAAAAGGTCTGACGTCTGCATCTCTCTGTTCTGCGTTCTAAGGGCTCACGGGGCCCCCTCTGTCAAGTTGGGAAAGGTGGCGACGACAGCGGGACTCCCCGGTCGCAGGTTGGGGCCCAAAGGCTTCAGACTCCCTCTAATCACCACTTTGCACTTCTGCTTTGGAGGAAGGAGGGGTACGGTCCTCGCTCCCTCCCCAGCAATCACACCGCAGAGGAGGAGGCCCGGATCCTTCCTGGGCCCACCCGGAGACACGCCTAGACGGAAAGGCTCTTCCCCGCGCACTAAGTAGGCAGAGGATGATGAAAATGCACACAATTAACTGTCTAGGTGAGAGTGACTGTGCACAGTGCCCAAGCGCCCGAGTTCGGGATGTCCGACCCTCGCCGTCCACAGGCCGTGGGGATCTGCAGCGGAAGGAGGTGCAAAGTCCTCTTTCCCTCTGCGTTTAGGCGGCAACAGCTCAAATGACAACTTTCATTGACGGAGCAGAGCTCCCCGGGCCGGGTCTCCCCTCCGCGCGCGGTGCCCTGCCGCTGGGATTCGGCGGCTGCGAGTCACGTGACGGGCGCGGCGCCCTCGGCCCCGCCCCGGTGCCAGGCGCGCGCTCCGCGCCCGCTGCCCGGCCTCGCGCCCACTTTCACTTTCTGCGCTAGGGGTTCGCACTCCAGCGTAAGCCTGCGTTTTTTGTTCGTTGGTTTTAAATAAAAGGATGTTGAGGGGACCAGTACAGAAGGGAGGCGTTCTAAAGAAATAAGTGTTGCACGTGCTTTCGGTGGGGGCTGACCCTGGGTGCGCTCTCTGGGAAGGAGAGGGTCTGGGAAACGGGTGTTTTCAGCTTTGCATGTATAAGGCTGAGCATGCGGGTCTACAAAACAATGCGAATTATGAGAGCGGCCAGGATCGCAAACAGAAGGAGAAAACTGTCGGTGTTTCCCCTTGTGAACGCTGCCTTGGTGATTTGGTTTTGAGGAGGAGAGTCCTCCAGGCAGTTTATTAGGTTAGAGTCAATAAAGGGCCACCAAAGCTGGCTTGGGAAACAGCGCCAGGCCCAGCTACCAATCCAATGTGTGTGCTTCTATTATTACCGATTATCCATTATCACAGCTGGTTACTGTCTGTCCAGTTAAAAACCTTCTCCTTCTAGTCCTAAGTAATAAGTTCACCTTTAGAAAGAAAATATTTCAGGGTATTGAAAGCAGTTATTAACAACGCTGTGTAGTAGACAGTTCTCAGATCAACTAACATGGGGTTAACCCATTAATTTTTTTTTTCATTTATATAACAAAGTTATATACATTACATTATTTCAAGTGTTTGGCCTGCTAGGTTCTAGGTATAGTAGCAACCTGTGAACCAGTCAGACTGTGTCACATCCAGTGCAGGTATAGTGCCCATCTGTATGTAGCAGGTCAAGGTAAGTTGCAACACTTAATTGAATCTTAGAAAGAAAAAGAAAAATTTTCCCTTCTCTTGAAAGATATCTCCACCATTTGATAGCAAAGTGACCTTTTGCAAGTTGCTCAACTGCCTAAGCCTGTATTGTTTTTCATCCATTCCCTTTTGAAGGGAAGAGGATAAACCAAGTAAAAAGCTTGGACAATTGCCTAGCATAATGCCTGGCACAAAGTAAATGCTCAATAAATTGTCATCATTATTAAAGTGAAACAATTTACACTTCCTCCAACTTGTCATTTTATTAGTTTTTAAGGTTTATGAAGGAATTGCCAAGTTGACATATTAGCACAAATATCCAAGTGTAACTCAGCTTTGTTTTCATTTCACAGACTGCCTTACATTTTAATAGTGAAAAGTCATAATCTTGCTATTAAGTGTCACACTGTGTGCTTTGACTCATATTGTTTCTTCTGAGCTAATCAAAAGTGTGAGGACACTGCACAAAATAGGGAACACTTCACAAATTTGTGTGTCATCCTTGCATAGGGGCCATGATAATTTTCTCTGTATTGTTCCAACTTTAGTATATGTGTTGCTGTAGTGAGTGTGCCTACTTGTAATTTTAAGTGACAATATAGTGCTGTCTTTTCTTTCATGCTTTATATAGAGGTTTGATTAGGGAGAAGGAAAAGATCATAAAGCACTTTATGTTGTGATAGTAACTTCCACTAACTAATTACATGTCATTTCAAAAGTATTTGCCCAAATTTGTTTAGAATACATAATATTGCCTTTGAATTTCTTTAACTTTCCCCTTAAACTTTTACAAAATGAAAGGGCATGCCCTTTGAATTATATCACTAGTTATTTCACAACCTAAACATGGTAACTGTTTGTGGGGAATAGATTATGATTTTGGGGGGGCCAGTTAGCTGAAAATCTCCTAACAAAAAGTGAAGTCTGGAGCAAGAATCAATAACCCCCAAAACCCCAAACAAAACAAAACAAAACACCAACCAAGCAACCCCTCTACCCCCAAAAACAACAACAACAACACCTAATCACTTTTTTTTTTTTTGCTATCTGGAGGTGGGGGAATAAAATATAGGATGGGGGCAAAGGTAGGTTTACAGTTGTTTGTATGGAAAAATAATATAATAATTAATAAATAATAATACAAGAATAAACTATCATGTACTCACAACTGTAAACCTACTTTTGCCCCACCTGTATATATAGTATGCAGATACATGAGATCTCAATTAACAAACAGATGAGTTTTAATTCCTGCTGTTTCTGTAAGTAAATTTGGGTGTTTGAAATGAAAGTTGTTTTCTCTTTAAAATTAATGTAATTATCACTAGGTAGAAAAAATGTCTCCAGTCTAAACCTCTCACCTGAGCTCCAAATTTCCTCTTCCACAAATGACACTGGGACCACTGTACATGACTTTATATGGAGCCCAATTATCACCCCCCCCTCTGTCTATCGTGCTCCACATTCTAGATCTCCCTTAGTTCAACTCCCAGTCACCCATACTACAAACCTAAAAGTCATTTTTGAGTCTTCTCTTTCTCCCTCCCCTTTAAGTCAGTTCATCAAATCTCAATTATGCCTCACATATGTCCCCTCCCTTCCTTTCTTATTGCTACTGCTCTAGTTTAGGTCTTTCCTGTCTTGCTCTCTGACTCATTTGCTGCGGCTGCAGCCTCTTAACTGTAAGACTTTACCATTATTCCCTTCAAATCTTTTCCCTGAATGACATATCTAAAAAGCAGATCTGAACATGCCACTCACCTATAATTACCAGATACACATCTAAGCTCTTTACCAGAGCATTCAAAGTCTCATGCACCTCTCCAGTCTCTCCTCTCTCCACTTCCTAGCCTGACTTTACATTCCAGTCGCACTTCCCTCATTCACTTAATCCTACTATGTGCCAGCCACTGTCCTAGGCACATACCTTGAGGAACACAACAGATCTCTGCCTTGTGGAGCTTATATGGAAGGGGGTGGTGGTCTCAGGAAACAACAAACATAATAAGCACATTTTATAAGATCTGAGGGTGTAATTTTAGGCAGGTCAAGGTTGGCTTTATTAAAAGGTAACATTTGAACAAAGACATGAAAGGAGGTGGGACAGTGAGCTATTTGGATAAACAGGAAAAAATCTAGGCAGAGGAAGTGGCCAGTGCAAAGCCCTAAGATGGGAGTGATGGGAGTGTGTCGAAGAGGGAGCACAGCAAGTAATAGGAGATGAGGTCAGAGAGAAAACAGGGTGGGTGAGTGTGCTTTTGGACAGGTTCTCATCAGCAATTGTAATAAGTTGGGGACTTACTTTGCATTCATTGGGAAGCCAACTACTTGTAGTCACCCCCCACAAGCCATAGTGTTTAGATCTTGTTAATTATATGCTCCCTTCTGTTTGGATTGTACCCCTCTCTCCAGTTGAGTTGCTCCCCAAACTTTTTGGTTGTTTCTATTACTTCATTTACCATATTACTTTTGAGACTTAGATCTTGAAGAAGGGTTTTGGTTTATTTATCTTTGTAACACTGGTGCTCAGAGCAGGCATGCAAACATTCAATGAATGAATGCCAATGTTTGTGTATCATTTGCCTGCATATGTCAGATGTTTTATATGTTTATAAATTCTTACAGCTACCCTACAAGGTGGGCTTTTTTATACCTATTCTATAGAAGAGGAAATGAGGTGCAGAGAGATTAAGTAATTTACTTAAACTCACACAACTTGTAACTATCTGAGCTGGGTTCCAAACTCAGGTATTTGGCCAATTGCTCACTTATGAGGGCTCCTCACTAGATTGAATGAAAGGCATTGAAGGAATTTATCTCTAGTTTTGTTTCTTGCACTTGGCTTCCCCAGTATTAAAAAAAGCCATTTTTCAATTCAACTGTCTAATAATTAATTAAATATTTTATAAGTATCTATTGTGCACCAGGCACTTGGAATACAATACTGAACATAACAGATACAGTCTCTTTCCTTGTGCAGTTTACGCTATAGCAGGGGAGACTCACAATTGCGTAAGCAAGGGCAATACTGGACAGCCAGTGCTCTGATAAAGGAAGGAAAAGGTGCAGCTGAGGGAAGTGTAGTAGCAGCTCAGCCTGAAGAAAGCTGTAGGCTGAGAGCAAATCTTCTGGAGAAAGAGAATTCCAAGTGGAATGTACCGGTGGTCTTAGGGACACTAAAGTTCAGAAAGTGGAGATATACGTCTAGCTGTGAATAAACAATTGCCCATAGACTTGTATACAGTACTAGGTATTAGATAAAAATCTAAAGAATCTTGCTTTTTTTTCCCCACCTTTGGTTAACATTAATGCTGCTTTCCCAAATCTGATTACAATCTTTATGCATAAAACTAAAGCATAAACTTTTTAACCTTTGTTTTAAAATTGTTATTTGATGAGTTATTTGACCCACTCATTTGTAAAGAGATTTGTGTGTTTTAGTAGTTAATAAATTCCAAAACTATGAAATCAAATGGCTTTTTCAAATTGTTTTTGTTCCATTGGAATTTGGTGGTATATTGCATCATTGGCTGGAGTTCGGTAGCCTGTAACAGAATGCAAATTTTAAAATTATGTTGGTGGGGATGAAACTTAATATTTGCTCACTTTTAATTGCTCAATGGAAGAAATAACCCCGGAAACCATGAAAGGTGGTGTGACTGAAACAGGAAGAAGCCAGGCTGGAAAACCAGAGACCCATATTCAGAGGGTGGCATTTTAGTGCTTTGTAACTGGTGGAAAATTAATAGGTTGTTCTCTACAGATTTCCCCTGTTTTTCAAGTGGGGATATTGTATTTGCCATAATAACGCTAATATATGACTGGATTTTCAAAATTAAAAATTTAAGGATGAAAATAGTTACTCAGACAACTTGAAACTGGTGGTGGTGGTGGTGGTGGCAACAGAGCAGTTGTTTTTAATAAGAAAATGATGGGGAAGATCAAAGAAGAGCAGGGATCAGGATGTGGGAGTGAGTTCTCTTTATTGTAAACGGCTTTGGAGGGAGGTGAGAGATGGAGATTAGAGATGATGAAGACCTTCCCTTTGGGCTTCTCTGATCTAGCCATGGATGATGAGAGTCCCTCTGGATGAGCGTCAAAGAAAAGACATGGTTAAATGGGCAATAAAAGAAAAAGCAATGGCCCATAAATACTAAGTGTTTCAAGTTGAAAATTTTCCCTCAAAAAAAACCCAACGAACACACACAAACACAAAACACCCCCCCCCAAACACACACACACACACACACACACACACACATCTCTAGTTTAGCTGTTGCAGTTATGGTCTACAGCTTGTAAAACACGAGTCTCCTTAATGGAGCAGGGCCAGCAAGTCTTAGTTGTAGAAAGAGTTAGGGATATTGTGATAATCCAAAGACTCCTGGCAAATATGTTCTTTGAGGCTTTAAAAAGTGCCCCAGAGGAGGAGAAAATATGTTTTAAAAAAATAGCCATAAAGTACTTTTTATGTTAAGAACAAAAGACAGGAAATGTTTTTTTTTCTTTTTTCCAGATATTGTTGCATTTTCTCCATCTGGTGAAATAAAATAGGACAGATATGTTATCCTCCACTGTTACACAAAAGCTCCACCAAGCAGGCCAGCGAGATGGTGGAGAGCTGCTGCCCTTGGAGCAGTGTGGATGGCATTACTGCCTTCCCCTGTCCCAAGGGGGATGGGGTGGGAGGGGGGAGAGACAAAAGCCAGCGTGTGTACTGCTTGTCTGAAGCCATAAAACTTTTTTGGCTTAAAACATAGAAATTTCTTGGTAAACAAAACAAAGTTACAGAACTGTCATCATTACCTCTAGGGAAACCTTCCCTGTTTGTTAACTTCCTTCCAAAACATTTTTGCCCTCGTTACATGTGTGTTGGTGGTTTGAAGGGGCCAGGACAACCCAAGGGAATGATTCCATTCTAATTGTGTCTTTCCTCTCCCAGGAGGCCTGTGTCCTTTCACATTCAACAAACTCAAGCTCTTGGTGAACTGTTGTCAGTTGTTACTGAGGAGGAAACCGCCACCCAAACAAGCCCTGTGACCTTAACTGGATGCCTTGTTTTTGTTTTTGAGCCCTGCAAGATCACAGAGCTTGCGGACACTTCCCGGCAGGCGCGGGTTCTCATCCAGGACTGTGCGTTTTCCTGGACTGCCAAACACGCATCCCAGAGTGCTGTGTGTTTTGGGGCCGGTGTACAATTTTGACTCCCCCCTCCCCCCCAAAGCCACGACCCTTCATACCCAAATTAACTCCTGCAGCCAGCGTTGCCAGACTGGGGTCCTGCTAGGCCTAAATTTGGTTTAATGAATTTCTACAATAGACTCTGAGATCCTCAGCTTTAGCCCTCGGGATGTCACCGGCGAGCACGGGAAACTTGGTCTCAGTATCTGGCCGGGGCGCCCAGGCTGTTTCTCTCCGGAACGGAAAGCGCCCTTCCAGTGTCCCCTGATGGCCAGTCGACAGGAAGCCTGGGTTTCCTTTCCCTTCGGAAATCCGAGGGACTGGCAGCAAAGCGATATATCTATCCTTTGCCCGGTGCGTGTCCGCGGGCTGGGCCGGAGCGGCGGGGCTGTCCTCCAGGGTTTCGCAGGTTCCCGGTCCTGAGCGCGGCCGTTCCTCCCTGCGGACCCGAAACCCGCGTCCAGGCAGCAGCACAGTCACGGCGCCACGTCCCCCAGCCTCTCTCAGCTCGTGCGGGAGAGCCCGGCCTGCGGGACTCCGCTCGCTCCGAGAGAAAGGATCCTTGGCCGAGCCCCCACTAACTCCCACCCGCCTGAGGGCAGAAGGTGCTCCCTCCCCTCCCCTTCGCCCCCACCCCCACCCCCATGTGTGTTGGGGGGCTGAGAGTCAGGGGACCTGGCGCCCTTTGGAGGCTCCACTCGTAGGCTGCGCGGTTCCCGTCCCTTCAAGGCGGGCTGAGTGGACAGGGCTCGCTTCTGTCCGGGGAGTCCACTTCTGATCTCTGGCTTGTCACGCTTCCCCTCCCCGCCAACACCCATTTTTGCACCAGCGTGGTGCTGGGGCTGTGAAGCACACGTGAAGACGGGACCGTGTAAATGGGACATAAAATTCGGGGGAGAGCCCTGAGTAGCAGGAAGACGCAAAGACTTGGTTTTATGGGCTCCTTTCTCTCACTGAATCCGGAGGACTACTCAGTAAGGGCACTAGCATCCCCATTTTACAGAGGGGAACACTGACACCCAGACAGAAGAAATGACTTGCCTAGGTCCATGGCACTGCAGCGTGCGGCCTTTGATGCCAGACATGGCAGCTAAATAAATTCTTGCCTCCCCCAGCTGCTTCCACTGAAAAGAATAACTCTGCCCACGAGAATGGACAGAGGTTATCAGTGGAAGCAACGATTAACCCAGGTGCCAAGGCTGTGCTCTGCTCCTCATTCTAAATTCTTGAGGACATGGGAACTTCTTCCCTCAACTCCAACCTGCAGTTTTGTTTATTCAACTGCCTGCTGGATATCCATCTCCACCCAAATGTCTAAACGATGCACAAAGTGAAGTGGTTTGAAGCTTTGCTTCTAAACCTGCCCATCCACTGTATCCCCTTCTGGTTGAGAACACACCTTTTTTATTTTCAGGAGTTGCTCACACGCAAAGCCTTGGAGCCATCCTTGACCCTTCTTTCTCTCACACTCCCAGTGCAGCCTACTAGGAACTGCTGTGCCTCTATCTTCGTGTATATCCCGAATTTGACATTCCTTACACCCTCAGGTACTACTGCATAGGCCCCCACCATCAGCATCTCTCTCCTAGGTTGTTACCGCAGCCTCTTCCCATTTCTACCGTGCTCCCTCACAGTGCGCTCTCTACACAGCAGCCAGCGTGGCCCTGTGCTACAATGGCGCTAAGAACCCCCAGGGGCTCCCCACCTCGCTCAGGGTCATAGTCCAAGTCCTTCAGAGTCTACAGCCCTGAGAGACCACTCTACCTCTGACCCCTTCTACACCCCTCTCCACCTTACCCAGGCCCACTCCCCTCCAGCGGACTGGACTTTCCTGTTAGCTTTACCTTAAGTCTTTGCACTTGGCCCTCTGCTTGAAGCATTTCTCCCCACATAGGCACAGTTTGCCTCCCTTTGCTCAAATATCACCTTCTGGTTAAAGTTTCCCCTCATCACCTATTTAACATTTCAACCCTCTCCCCTGTTTTTCCTCTTTCCCTTCTTTATTTTTCTCCATAATACTTAACTTCTCACATACTCAATTTGCTTTTTCCCTTTCTTATTGCTTCTGTCCCTCCACAAGAATGTAAGCAATATAGATGAGGGCAGTGATTTTTTTTAAATTGCTGTATCTTCAGTGCCTAGAACATGCCTGGCACATGGAGGGCACTCAATAGATATTTGTTTTATTATGAATGAACCCACAATAAAATGGGAGGAGGGGAGTGGCTTCACTATTTACTAGCTCTGAGACCCGGGGTGAATTATTTAACTGCTTTAAAACTCAACTTGCCTCATAGGCTTATCAATAATATTAAATGAGTAAATACACATAAAACGCTAAGTACATGAGAAAAGCACAATAAGTGGCAGTGATTTGTACTGATATATTTAAATTTATGGTGAATATACAGGCCAGACTTGCAGGTGTGTGCATATGTCTTGTGCCTTTTACAAGCTATTTCTCTATTTGTAATGGTGCAATATAAACAGGAACTAGGAGCGTAGCCTCAGCTGACATTGTTTCTTTGTTACTGCTATTTCTTTGTGTAAAGTCTTGGAAGTATGTAGTTACTGTTAACTACTGAGAGCTGACGGGAAAAAATGCCACTTTTTTCTTGGTTTGCATCAGCACTGACCATCTTCATAGTCATCTTCCATGGAAAGGAGGAAGGGGAAGTTAGATTCCTTGAGAGAATGTGAGAGGTCCACCTTTATGACTATAGCTGGGAAATTCTTTTGAAGACTGAAAGGAGGGGTCTGTGGGGTGTGGGGTGCAATGGAGGAAGAAGCACCAGACTTCAAACACCTCCTTTCGGCTACCCAGGTTTCCTTAGGCAGATCTCACAATGATATGACTGTCAGGGGGTGGGCTGAGGGGTGGGGAAGGGGAGATATGATTTTGTAAGGGAAATTGGACAGTAGCTCCATCCCGCTCCTCCCCCTCGCTGGACCAGCTTCTCCCAGGTCTCCTCTCTCCCATCAGTTGGCACACCCACCCAACCTCACTGTCTGCTCTATGTCAGACACACTGTGTTTGCTGTGTACCTGGCCGCCCCTCCACACTTGTAAACCCCAAGATCACAGCAATTTTTGTCTGTTACATTCTCTGCTTTCTTTTTAGTTCCTCAGGCAGGGCCTGTCATACAGGATCGCTGTCAATTTCTTGTTGAATGAGCCCTCCTACGGAGCTCCTTTAACTTTGTCAAGAGACCTACGGCCTAAGTTGAGCAATTCTTGTGCCAGAATACTTTAAATGTATTCTCTCAGGATCATTCTACAACAGCCCTCTGAAGTTGGTGGTGTAACTCCCATTTTACAAACAGAGAAACTGAAGACCAGTGAGGGTCAGTGACTTCTCATCCATACAGCCTGGGGCCAGGGCGCGAGTCCCGACCTTCTTTGGGAGAAGGTGAGGCCGATCGCAGTTCAGGCCTGGACCCTGAAAGGTCTGAGGGTGGAGAGGCCAGAGGGCTGCAGCCCCCGAAGCGCCCCATTCAACAATCCCGCGGCTGCCCCTCAGCTCCGGGCCATAGCGGAGATCCCCGAAGCCAGCGCAGGCCTGGCACGCCGGCTAAGCCCAGAAACCTCTTCTCAAACGCCCTCCCTTCAAATTCCCTGCTGGTGCTGAGACAACTCGAGTTTTCGGGGTAAGAATAAGCATCGGCCAGTGGGATGTCGGCGAGCCACCAAAAGCCCGACAGAAGGAGCCCGGCGCGGCGCGGGTTTCCCCAGCGGGGGCCCCGCCACCCTCTGATCCCCTTGGAAGACCCCGAAGGAGAAATCGTGTCGATAAGGAAACTAGAAACTGGGAAGTACGCCTCTGGGAACTGAGAACCCAGCTGCACTTGGCCTCTGGCGTGCGGTGGGAGCTCCGGTGCCGGAGGTGTCTGTAGGCGGAGGGGGTGAGCGCACCCGGAATCAGGGCGCAGAGCCCCAGGCGGGGACGCGGCCACCAGCGCCCGGGGCTGGCGGAGCCGGCGGGGCGCAGGAGATGGAGTGGAGAAGCCTCCGCCCCCTGTCCCCGAATTCAAGGTCCTTGCCTGGGGGGGCTGTTTGCCTGCCACCGGGAACCGGTCCACCCACCACGCTTTCGCTGCGGGAAAGCTTTCAAATGTAGGGTGATTGAAGGTGGGGGAGTATAAACAAATTCTTCGCGAATGCCATTGAATTTATGGGCGCTTCTAAGTCTTTTGTCATTTTGCATGTTATTTTCAGGCAAGGGATACTAAAAGCATAGCTACTCATATTGAGGGCTTCTGGGAACATTTGGAGATTAACATACCTGAAAATTCTGGTAATCCTTTTTCTAAGGAGCCAATTGAAAAGAGTTCGTTTGCCTGTCACCCCCAGGTACATCAATGAAGGAATAGGCACAACCTCTAGAGTTCTATTTGGAAACGCAAACCCAAGTCCCTGTGTTTTCAGTTGAAAATTATAGGTCACATTACTTGCCCTAAAATGTAGCAATTTGCTTTATGCAAAAGTTTGTGCAATTGGCTGCTTTTTTTTTTTAAAGGACGTTTTATAAAATGGATTTTAGAGTAAAAAGTAATTGAAGTGTTTGGCAACCTCATGGTAAAACATATTCGTGCACCAAGGGCAAATAGAGACTAGAACTCAGCTCTGCTTCTTGCTCCATTACTCACTCACTGATGTGGCCTCTGGCAAGTCCCTCCACTGTCCTGAGCCGCAGGCCCTTTCCATTGTAACAAGGGGATCATCTTTGACATCTACCTTCCTCCTGTTGTAAGAGTTCCTGAGATATGCAGTGAGTGCTTTGGTTCTAGGGCAAATGACTTGTACAAATAAGACAGCATTACATCTCAGATTCATCTTTGATTCATCTGAATAAATGGGCCTTTCCTTTATTAACTCTTCCTGTTCAATTTTCAAAATTGAGTTATTTGATTTTAAATTCTATATTGGGTCAATCTATATATATATAAAAAAAACCTCAACAAAGTATATTACCTTGTTAAGGGAGAACCTCTATTGAATAACTTATCTTTCTCATTATGTTATTCATTGCACTTATTCAACAAATTGTTTATTGAAAATGTACTCTTTCTAGGGACTGCAAGGAGTGCATGGAGTGCTTACAAAGAACTATCTTGTGTACCTACTGCTCCCATACACTTTTTATGTGTAATATCTCATTTAATCCTCGAAACAGCTCCCTGAAATATGGGAATATCATTATCCTGTGTATAGAATGTAAGCTGAGAGTTCCTGTGTAATTCAGTAAGCACGGTATTATCAGAGCAGCTTAGTTCTGTAAGGTCACTTGCAATAGCAAAGGGCTATTTTTTTGAAACCTTTGATGGGAATTTGTGGTCACATTTTTTTAAGAAGAAAAGGTTTTGCCAACACTGCCTCAGCAGGTATGAAACTAAGCTATCTACAGTGTTAAAACATCTTGAGATCAGGTCATCCTAGAATTGAGAGAATGGATTAGAGATCATTTATATCTAATCAAATTTATATATAGGCAAACAATGATGACTCAGTTGGAATTGGCCCAACACTCAAAAGTACAACCACCCATCCCTCCCCCACCCCAAAAGAAAAGAAATCCACATAAGCCTTCATGTGGTTACCACTTGGTTTTTTAGAAGTTATCTAAAAGACAAATATGGGGAAGTATACATTCCTCACACACGAAAGGGGGTCATGTACTTGTATTTAGTGAAGGAAAAGAGAAGCCGTGTGGAGTAAGTCTATTTTGCATGTAAGGTAAAGAAAGATTCTTTATTATCCATTCCTGAAATGTGACCTACTAAATGCCAACTCATAATGTTGCACAGGAGGAAAAAAAGCAGATGAAGCGAGAAAATACTCTTTTCTTTTGTATTCTGTCTGTGGACAGTTAAACCAGCTGCAACAGATTGCTTAGAAAGTTCACTCTTTATACTGTAGTATTTTAGTATTATACATTTGCTGCATGTTGACAATGTGCTAAGTCATCAGCATGATTAAAGTGAACACCCATATGCTAGATTGACGGTGTCCTAGTTTATAGTCTCTGACATACAACTGCTACATACACATATATAACAGAAGCAGATGCATATAGGGAGTGCAGTAAGTGTTGAATGATTTCGATATACAGGAATTAGTTGTGGTGTTTTCTATGCATAGAGAATAGAAAGTGAGATATGCAAGTCATCTGTTCAGAGAAAGTAGTCTTGGGAGAGTTAGAGGAAACTCCTATGTTGCTTACAGTTACTTAGCTGGGAAAGAGTTCTTGAGAAGGAACCAGAGGTGGGGATTTCAGAGTAATAGAGTCATAATAGGTTAGATTTGGAAGAGACTTTAGAAGTCTAAATCCAGCTCTTTACTTGATGAATAAAGAAGTGGAGGCCCAGAGCGCTGGTGGCCAGTTAGTAGTAGACCTGGACTCTAAAGCAGGTAAATGCCCACCCTCTGCGGCTCCAAAGCTCCTCTGTGTCAAGGGTTTCTCTTGCTGTTGTTCAATTTGTTGAGTTTTTGTTTTGTTTTGTTTTGCTTTTTATTATGGAAATTTTCAAATATGTAAGAAATAGAAATATAATATAATGAACATAGATATGGCCTGGTTTTATACCATTCTTATTTCATCTATTGCCTCGTTTTGATTTACTTACTTATTTTTGCAGTTTTTAAAAGCAAATTCCAGCATCCATATTGTTTTACCAGTAAATTCTTTACTATGCAACTCTGATTCTAAAAAACAAAACACAAACAACCATGCTATCAGCATACCTACCAAAATTAACAATAAACCTTAATATCATCTAATACCTACTCCCTATTTACATTTCTCTAACAGTCTCAAAGATAGCTCTTTTTCTTTTTCTTATTTTTTAATTTTACTGTTGGTTTGTTTGAATTGGCAACCAAATAAGGTCCACACATTGCATATTGTTGTTGAGGCTCAAAAGACTCTTTTATTCTATAACTATCCCTCCTCATTTTTTTGTTTAGTGGCTTTGTTGGTGAAACCAAATCACTTATCTTGTGGAACGTACCACATTTTGTGGATTTGGCAGACTGCTTCCCTTGTGGTGTTGTTTATCTTGTTGCTCTATAGCCTGTATTTCCTGCAGATTGGTGATTAGACCTAAAAGCTTGATTGGATATAGGTTCTATTTGTTTGGGCAGGCATACTTTATAGACGTATTTATATGCCTCAAAACAGCCCGAGGTATATAGGTATTTTAGTGCATGCTATGGCATCATTTCTTGAAGCACATAATGTCAAGGTATCCTGATTTCAGTGATGATCAATGGTTCAGGGGTATCAGCTTAATCTCTCTATCAACCTTTCACCTAATGGTTTTGGTATTCACTTATGATTTTGCCTAGAAGACCTATTATTTCATTGGAGGTTAAAAAATGGTGATTTTTTTTTCACTCTATCATTTGTATGCTTTTAGTATCAGGAATACTTCTTTAAATAACTTTCTCCCATCTGCTCTTTAGCTCCCCTGTAGAGCTACTGTGTAAGATATATGCTTGATTTTTTCTCTTTATTTTTAAATTTTCAGAGTAATGAATAGGGCATAATAGAGACAAAGAGATGGAGTAATTAATTCTCCACAAGGTGATCAGAAAGTATTTCTCGGAAGAAGTAGAAATTGAGCTGGACTAGGAAAAATGTCTATGATTTTGACAGGCAAGAGGGGAGCAGAGACAGAGCATAATGCTCTAAGGCCGTGGTCGGCAAACTGCGGCTCACGAGCCACATTCGGCTCTTTGGCCCCTTGAGTGTGGCTCTTCCTAAGCCTTAGGAGTACCCTAAGTAAGTTAATAACAATGTACCTACCTATATAGTTTAAGTTTAAAAAATTTGGCTCTCAAAAGAAATTTCAATCGTTGTACTGTTGATATTTGGCTCTGTTGACTAATGAGTTTGCCGACCACTGCTCTAAGGGAATTCCATGAGCAAGGGGAAGATGTGGTTGGTAAGTTGTTGTGAGTAGAGCACAAGGTTTGTGGAATACTCGGGAAAGGGCCTGTCTCCCTCAGTAGATTGTGACACTCTTGAAAGAAGGATCGCTCTTCTTCACCTTTGTAGCTCCAGTGGCAGAAAAGTCGCTTACCCAAAACTGAACATTTTCTCAATCAATCTTTGTTGACTAAATTAATTAATTTGAACCTTCTTTGATGGTGGTATATATATATATACTTTTGCTGTCATGGTAGTTTGTTTTACCTTCTTAAATGAAGAACAAAAAGACAGGCTATTTATCATTTACTTTTAATGGAAAGAAGGAAGAAAAACATACGATCATCTCAATAGATGCAAAAAAAGCATTTGATAACATTAAACATGTTTTTCATGATACAACACTCAATAAACTAGATATAGAAGGAAACTATTTCAACATAATAAAAATCATATGAGAAAAGTCCACAGCTAACATTATACTCAATGATGAAGGACTGAAAGCTTTTCCTCTAAGATCTGGAACAAGAAGACAGGGATGCCCATTCTTGCCAATTCTATTCAACATAGTACTGAAAGACCTAGTCAGAGCAATTAGGAAAGAAAAATAAATAAAAAGCATTTAAATTGGAAGGGATGAAGTAAAATTAACGGTGTCTGCAGATGTGTAACCTTATATGTAGAAATCCCTAAAGATTCCCCTAAACCATTAGAACTAATAAACAAATTCAGTGAAGTTGCAGGATCTAAAATCAACACACAAAAATCAGTTGCATTTCTATACACTAACAATGAATACTCTGAAAAGGAAATGAAGAAAAGGATCCCATTTACAATAGTATAAAAAAGAATAAAATACCTAGAAATAAATACAACCAAATAGGCGAAAGATTTGTACACTGAAAAGTACAAAATGTGGCTGAAAGAAATTAAAGAAGACACAAATAAATAAATAAAAGGACATCTTGTGTTTACAAATGGAAAGAATTAATATTGTAAAGATGTCAATACTACCCAAAGTGATTTATAGATTTCAATGCAGTCTGTCAAAATCCTAATGATATTTTTTGCATAAATAAGAAATCCATTCTAAAATTCACATACATTCTCAAGAGGCCCTGAATAGCCAAAACAATATGAAAAAGATTAATAAAGTTGAATGTCTCACATTTCCTAATTTTGAAACTTATTACAAAGCTATAGTAATCAAAACAGTGTGGTACTGGCATAAACCTAGACATATGGACTAGTGGAATAGAATAGAGAACTCAGTATTAAAACCTTGTATATATGATAAGATGATTTTTGACAAAGGTGTCAAGGCCGTTCAATGGGGAAAACAGTTTTTTCAATAAATGATGCTGGGAAAACTGGATATCCACATTCAGAAGAATGAAGTTGGGCCTTCATACCATCTACAAAAATTCAAAATAGATCAAAGACCTAAATATTAGAGCCCAAACTATAAAACCTTTTATCATTTTTAAAAATATATATTTTTTTATTGATTTCAGAGAGGAAGGGAGAGGAGAAGGGATATAGAAACATCAATGATGAGAGAGAATCATTGATTGGCTACCTCCTGCATGTCCCACACTGGGGATGGAGCCCACAACCTGGGCATGGGCCCTGACCGGGAATCAAACAGTGACCTCCTGGTTCATAGGTCAATGCTCAACCACTGAGCCACAACTGGTCAGGCAAAATTATAAAACCTATTAGAAGAAAACACAGGGGAAAAGCTCCATGACATTGGATTTCTTGGATATGACATCAAAATCACAGGCAACAAAAGAAAAGAATAGGTAAAATTGACTACATCAATGGATACAATCAGAATGAAAGGCACCCACAGAATGAGAGAAAATATTTGCAAATTATATATCGGAAAAGAAGTGAATATCCAGAATACATAAAAAACTCCTACAACTCAATAACAAAAATAACCCAATTCACAAATAAGCAAAATACTTGACTGGACATTTCTCCAAAGAATATATAGAAATAGCCAACAAGCACTTGAAAAGATGCTCAACATTACTGTCATCAGAGAAATGAAAATCAAAAAAAGAAAAGAAAAGACCCCACCCCCCCAAAAATAGCAAGTGTTGGTAAGGATGTACAGAAACTGGAACTCTTGTGCAATGTTGATGTGTATGTAAAACTGGTGTAGCCTCTATGGAAAACAATATAGCAGTCTTTCAAAATACTAAAATTAGAATTACCATATGATTCAGCAATTCCATTTCTGGGTGTATTCCCTAAAGAAATGAAAGCAGGGTCTCCAAGAGATATTTGTACACCATGCTCATAGCAGCATTATTTACAATAGCCAAAAGGCCACCCAAGTGTCCCTAGAGGGATGAATGGATAAACAACAGGAGATGCATACATATAGTGGAATATTATTCAGAGTTAAAAAGGAAGAAAATGCTGACATGCACTACAACATGGATGAATCTGAAGACATTATGCTAAGTGATATGAGCCATTTACAAGAAGTCAGACCCGAGAAACCAAGATGGCGGCATAGGTAAACACCGGAAATTGCTGCACTGGAAATTGCTGCCTCCCACAACCACTTCAAAAATACAACATCCAGAACCACAGGAAGGCTGGCTGAGTGGAAATTCTACAACTAGAAAGAAAGAGAAAAGCACACTGAGACTCAGAGGAGGTGCAGAAGTAAAGGGCAGAGGTACAGAGGCGCATGAGGAAAGGGCTGGCAACTGAGGACACGGTTGCTTTTTTCAATTAGAAGGGAGTCTCAAGCTCCCGACTGCTCTGAACTCCAGTTCCAGGCGAGTCTCGGGGGACCCAGACTCATACGGGAGAAACTGGACTGTCTGGCATTGGGCGGAACTCGAGGGCGGCTTTCTCTCAGAGGTGCTTGCAGAGACCCAGGGCCTCTTAGGGCAGAGCTGAGGATCAGCCATAGCTGTTTGCTCTGCCCTGTTGATTCCCTGAGACCCCGCCCCACCCAAGCTGTGAGCAGAGGCTTTTGCATATGAATGACCTGGCCCTTTGCAATCTAAAATTACCTAACAAACTGCAGCTGGGTCAGAGAGACCCAGAAAACAAACTGCAGCTGGGTCAGAGAGACCCAGAACTTCCAAAAGAAGGCCAAAAGCCCCACAGCAGTTTGCATTGCTTCACAGCTGGGCCTCATCTGGGCACCTCCAAACCCCAAACAAAGAAGAGGAATCTGCAGATCTCTCCATAGCTCCTGCTGGGTAGCCTCAGGCAGAGGTAAATTAGCACCTCCTTAGAGATCCAAGAGCCAGTGTACCCAATGGTCAGAGTGGGACCATCTAGATTACAACTCCTCAGATCCATAAGGGACACACTCAGGGGGCAGACTCAGTGAGCACCAAAGCCCCACTGAAGCAAGTCTTGCCCCATAAGGGTATCTCCAGCACAGAAGTTCTCCCACTGTAGCCACAGCTGATTCTCACAGCCAATCAGCCTGGAGGTCAATTCCTCCCAGTGATACCTACAACAATCAAGGCTTAACTACAACACGACTGTGCACAAAGCCCACAAAGGGGTGCACCAAGAGTGTCCACCTCAGGTAATTGGGGAGGCTGAGCCACTGGGCCCTATAGGACACCTAGCACACAAGGACACTCTATCAACACAGGGAAGCAGCCAAAATGTGGAGACAAAGAAACAGGTCACAAATGACAGAAATGGAGGAAAGCAAACTACTGGATATAGAGTTCAAAACCACAGTTATAAGGTTTTTCAAGAATTTCCTAGAAACCACCGATAAATTTAGTGAGACCCGCAATAAATCTAGTGAGACCCTCAAGGATATGAAAAAGGACCAACTAGAAATTAAGCATATGCTGACTGAAATAAAGAATATTATACAGAGATCCAACAGCAGACTAGAGGATCGCAAGGATCAAGTCAAAGATTTGAAATGCGAAGAAGCAAAAAACACCCAACCAGAAAAACAAAAAGAAAAAAAAGATCCAAAAATATGAAGATAGTGTAAGGAGCCTCTGGGACGACTTCAAGCGTACCAAATTATGGGGGTGCCAGAAGAAGAGAGAGAGCAAGATATTGAAAACCTATTTGAAGAAATAATGACAGAAAACTTCCCCTCCCTGGTGAAAGAAATAGACTTACAAGTCCAGGAAGTGCAGAGAACCCCAAACAAAAGGAATCCAAAGAGGACCACACCAAGACACATCATAATTAAAATGCCAAGAGCAAAAGACAAAGAGAGAATATTAAAAGCAGCAAGAGAAAACCAGTTCGTTACCTACAAGGGAGTACCCATATGATTGTCAGCTGACTTCTCAACAGAAACTATGCAGGCCAGAAGGGAGTGGCAAGAAATATTCAAAGTGATGAATAGCAAGAACCTACAACCAAGATTACTTTACCCAGCAAAGCTATCATTCAGAATTGAAGGTCAGATAAAGAGCTTCACAGATAAGAAAAAGCTAAAGGAGTTCATCACCACCAAACCAGTACTATATGAAATGCTGAAAGGTATCCTTTAAGAAGAGGAAGAAGAAGAAAAAGGTAAAGATACAAATTATGAACAACAAATACACATCTATCAACAAGTGAATCTAAAAATCAAGTGAATAAAAAATCGGATGAACAGAATAAACTGGTGAATATAATAGAATCAGGGGCATAGAAAGGGAGTGGACTCACAATTCTTGGGGGGAAAGGGGTATGGGGGTGCGGGAAGAGACTGGACAAAAATTGTACACCTATGGATGAGGACAGTGGCGGGGGCGGCGGGGGGTGGGGGGGGGGGTGGGGTAAGGGCATAGGGTGGGGTGGGAACTGGTGGAGGGGAGCTATCTGGGGAAAAAAGAGGAACAATTGTAATAATCTGAACAATAAAGATATAAAGATTTAATTTAAAAAAAGAAAAAAAAAAAGAAGTCAGACCCTGATGGTTCCACTTTTATGCAATACCTACAAGTTGTCAAATTCATAGAAACAAATAGAATGGTGGTTGCCAGGAGCTGGGGAGAGGAAGGTATGGGGCATTATTAATAGGTTCAGAGTTTCAGTTTCTCAAAACAAGAAGAGTTCTGGAGATAGATGGTAAAATGGTGTGAATGTATTCAATACTACTGAATTGCACATTTAAAATTGTTATGATGGTAAATTTTGTTACATGTATTTTATAATTAAAAACTTTAGGATTAATCATTTTTTGATACTATGTACTCAATCATATAATGAGAAAGAGATTTCATAGAATTTAAATATATGATTCAAGTGCAATACTCAAAAAAAACCCAAATCCTTAAATAAATTTAGATTAAATTACAAATTTTTAAAAATGATGAAAACAATGAAGGCCTGAGG
Source organism: Myotis lucifugus (assembly GCF_000147115.1). Taxonomy (NCBI): domain Eukaryota; kingdom Metazoa; phylum Chordata; class Mammalia; order Chiroptera; family Vespertilionidae; genus Myotis; species Myotis lucifugus. The sequence continues at coordinate 525,275 of NW_005871264.1, read as the reverse complement.
AAATGTTCCCAATTAGAAGAAAATAAAAAGACATTATAATTAATTGGAATTGTGTGATCCTGTATTAGATGTGAGACCAAAGGGTGGGCTATAAATGACATTATTGGGACAACTGGGAAATTTGAATATGAACAGTGAGTTGGATATCAGCATTAAATGTTACATTTGTTGATTTTGGTAAATGTGCTGTGGTTATTTTATGTGAAAGAAAGTCCTCATACATAGGAAATATACCCTGAAGTATTTATTGATAAGGGGGCATTATGTCTGCAATTACTCAAATGATTCAGGGGAAAATAGAGTGAGCAGATGAAGCAAAGGAGGAAAATGCTAATAATTGATGCATCTGGGTAAAAGGCATACAGTGTTCTTTGTACTATTCTTGCACCGTTTCTCTGTGAAATAAAAAGTAAGAAGCAAGAATCAAATGGCGGCCATATGCCATAAAGCCACTCTAGTCTCAGTAGTAAGTAGAGGTGGTGTAGATAATCCAAAGTAAGGTGCCATCCAGTGCCAAAGTGTGGCCTGGGCTGGGTGCATTTAGGGCTTTCTGACTTTCATTTTCCTGGTCAAGGAACAATTGAGGGTTGACTTCATTAAGCACTAATCTGTGCTTTTCTGTCGGCCCTTGATAGGTTAATGGTTTAACACTAAAAGTCCTCCAAACATGGGAAAAAAACCACTAGATTAAGTTCGACTGATGTGATATTTTTGTGACGTAAATGTATGTTGTAAAATCAAAACCATTTGATCTGTGGCTTGTATTAGTCAGGGCTTGTGTTTGAAGTGACAGAAATTCAGCTCAGACTTGCTTTATTCATCAAATATTTATGTCCTACAATGTCCCAGCCCATTTTATTGGTATGAGAGATGAAACAGAAAACAAAACAGGCAAAAAGCCCTGCCCTTTTGAAGCTTTTATTTTGGTGCTTAAAACCAAGCTAACAAATATTAGGTACAGAAGAGAGGGGAGTGACCTCCTGGCACATATGACTG
>NW_005871264.1:513579-522967 GCF_000147115.1 Myotis lucifugus | reverse complement strand
TCTAGTTCTCAGCAAAGAGACAGATGGCAAGGAGTTTCTGAAAAAGGCATCTTAGCTCTTAAAGAGAGATGGGAACCTCTGGACATTGGTATTTGAGGATGTGATGCTGTAACTGCCTTGTGATTATGAGAAGACAGAGCTGACACCAGATGATGAGGTAGAAAGATGGAAAGACCCTGGGTCTATGACCATGTTGCTGAGCCTCTGAATTAATCAACTCTGGAAATGATGTTCGTCTGGACTTTTGTTATGTAGAAATATAAATTCCCTGAACATTTCGTCCTTTTTAGTTGGAACTTCAGTTACTCAACGATGAAGACATCCTAATGGAAACAAACACTCACTTGTGGTTTTCCCAAGCCCCTTCCTACTTGGATTGGAGTATTTAATAGGAGATGAACTTGGGCACTACCAGACTTACACTCACCCTTCACTCTAAAAGTAGCCTCAAAGATATAGTCCTTACCATGCTGTGTAGAACTACATTAGATGCATGTAGATGGGGTCTTAGGTACAATAATAACTCTACCTATCTGCTCTGCTACTTAGGTTGCCAAAAATATCTTGCCCTACCTTGTGCTCTTTAATATATATATATTATTGATTTCAGAGAGGAAGGGAGAGGGAGAGAGAGATAGAGAGAGAAAGAGAGATAGAAACATCAATGATGAGAGAGAATCATTGATTGGCTGACTCCTGCATGCCCCGCCACTGGGGATTGAGCTTGCAACCAGGCATGTCCCCTGACCAGGAATGGAACCGTGACCTCCTGGTTCATAGTTCTATGCTCAACCACTGAGCCACACCAGCCAGGCTGTGGTCTTTTAAAAAATGATTTCACTTTATACCCCTCAATCTGATAACAGTTACATGAGATAAAAGTATTCTACTTATTCAGAGGTTCTCTTTCTCTCCCTCACCTCCACTTTTCTCTCAGAACTAACAGTCATTTCTCCCTAATCATCCCTAACGATTAGGGAAAAGTGTTAGTATTGGCAGTAGGAAGTAATCTGACTGAAAAAAGTGAGAGAGGGAGTGTGTTTTAGTCTTTCTTATTGTGGTGCTTTAGCTCTCTGCAGGGACCCAGCTTTCAGATCCTTGTAATCTTGAAGAGGCAGGAAATTCTTTGATAAGACTGAGCTTCTATAATCACATTCTCTCTTCACTGCTGTCTGTGTTGCTGTTAATGGGCATCCTCTTGGGAGGGACATTCAAAGCAGCCCTGCCATAGGGTACAGAATGTAACAATTGGTTATGTCCCATTTCTCCTTGGGACAAGCATATATGTTAGATTGTTACTCATGGCTTATTGCCTATTGCAGCTACACCTTTCAGCTTTAAAAACTAATTTTAAAAAATGTTGTTCTTCTCAAGCCTGTGTGTTTCAATACTGATGAAATCCTAAAAAGGAGAACCCCCCAGGGATGTGCTAGGTTGACTTACTCATTGTTTTCAAATGACACATATCTCATATTTAAAATCAAGAAAGTGAATTTCCTTTAACTCACAAATGTGGCAGTTACTTTTGTTGGGGGCCCGTGGCAAGAAGGAATTAAAAACATTTTTTAAGGTTCACAACAAAATTGAGGGGGGAAGGTATAGAGATTTCTAACATACCCCTATACCCACACATGCATAGCCTCCCCCATTGTTAACATCCCCCCACAGAGTGGCACATTTGTAACAATTGATGAACCTACCTCGACACATTATAATGCCAAATCCATAGTTAACATTAGGGTTCACTCCTGGTGTTGTACATTCCATGGGTTTGACAAATGTATAATGACATGTATCCATCATTATAATATCATTTGTAGGAAAGCAGGGAGGGATTTTATCCACTGATCAGTTGATTTCTGACCACAGTGTAGTGCCCTCAAAAGGAGGAGAGAAGCCCAACAGAGGAGGTGGGAGGCAATCCTACTCTAGTCGGAACAGGTTTTCTTCCCTAGGCATATGGCAGCTACTCTCCATCACCACCTCCCTGGGAAGCAGGAGGAGGTGTGGTGATTGGAGGAGAGGGCAGCTGAGAGCTTCTCTGACTCTGAAGACAGTCCCCTGAGCACGAGGCAGAGTTGGGTCCAGAGAAGCTGAGCCAGTAGGTCTGCTATCGAATCAGGGCTTTATTGTAGGGAGTTTGTTTACACAGTTTATGTGAGCTTGTTGCTTCTGTGTCCAGTACTGGAGGCTGAAGTCAGCAGGCCAGGTAGTTGAGAACGAATGATGGACATGAAGAGCCAGGACAAGCTAAAACCACGGGGGCCTGGGGCCGGCATAGGGGCCTCTCTCTCACCACCTCCAAGTGTTTCAGCTTTGACGATGGGACTAACCTGCAGGAGAAGCTGGTGCCCTGTGTCTCAGAGCTCAACACTGCCTGGGCCCAGGAGCCAGAGAGGCTGAGGGAGGAGAACTGCAGGGCTGGAGGTGGTGTTCATCTGCCTCCCAAACCTTGGGCAAATCACTCTCATGATGAGAAAAATAGAGGGAGGGAATTCTGGGAAATAGTTGCAGCTGAGCTAAGCTGACATGGTACAAGTGTCCCACATTGTTGCACAGTTGCACAAAGAGACAGAGGAGGAGGATCTTTGCATCCCTAAAATAGTGAACAAAAGGAAACATCCTAACTGCCCGTGAGTAGGAAATGGGCTCATACCGTAGAGTGAACTGTAATGATATAAAGCCTTAAAAAGAATGAACCAGATCATACATACTAAACAACAAATAGACCTGAGAAACACAATGCTGAGAAAATAGCAAGTTCCAGAATGACACAAACAATGTGATACCATTTGTAGACATGCACAAAGCAAAAAACAACAAAACAAAACACACGCACAAAAACACAACACCAGATATTGTTTGTTGAAAAAGATGTAAGCAAGGAGATACTCCCAAACTCAGAGGAATGTCTGCGTCTGGCGGAAGTGAATGGGTTTAGAAATGGTAGAAAATGTAGAGCTATTTTTAACATATTTTTTAAAAAGGAAGAATATATAACTATATTACTTTATTTAATGTGGCAAAATATTACATAAAATTTACATTACTTTTGTAATTAAAATGTTCCCTAGAAGGACCGGGAGGGTGGGAGGAGATCAACCAATGAACTTGTATACATATATGCATAACCCATGGACACAGACAATAGGGTGGTGAAGGCCTGGGGTGAGGGGTGGGAGTGGGTTGGGAGAGGTCAATGGGGGAAAAGGGGACATATATATAATACTTTCAACAATAAAGATTAGAAAAAAAAGCCCCCTAGGTGGTTCCCGTGCATAATGCCCTCATTATAATACTGTTTCACCCTACTTAAAAAAAAATATTTTTATTGATTCAGAGAGAGCAAGAGAGATACAAACATCAATGATGAGAAAGAATCATTGATTGGCTGCCTCCTGCACACCCGCTACTGGGGATCAAGCCCGCAACCTGGGCATGTGCCCTGACCTCTGGGAATCAAACCGTGACCTCCTGGTTCATAGGTCAACTCTCAACCACTGAGCCAAGCCAGCCGGGCAATTACACCCTATTTTTTTGCTGAAAGGTGAAGAATACAAGGGGTCAGAAGCAGGCAGATATTTGGAGGTAGGAGGTAGGATGGAATATTTCCCCTCCTTCCCTCTCCTCTAACCAGGAAGGCTTCAAGCTAACACAGAGAGCCAGGGGTTAAAGTCAAACACTGTGTCATCATGACTAATATTCAAGGATAAGATCATTATAGCCAGTAGTGTTAGTCGTTTTTTGCTTGTTATATCATTTGTTTTCCAGGTGTGTTGTTAGGTTGAATGAGAACAGTTCCCTTGTATGAATGAGGGAAAGTTTAGAGAAGAAAAGGGTGAATCGGCCCACAACTTGCCACTGTACCTCCCACCCACTTAGCCTCTATCAGTTGTCACGGATTTGAAAACATGCCTAGGGATTCTGTTGGTGGATATGTTTTGTGAGCTGCTGTGCTTATCTTAGGAACATCCAATCCTGAAGGTGACAGGTCAGGAATTTTTCCTCGGTCAACCAGCAAGCACGTGGAGTGGAAAGCAAAGGCATTAGGTGAAATTTCTTTCTAAAGCCAAATAAGGGGAACATTTTAGGTTCAGAATCCTGCTCATTTCCTCACGGATGGAGCTTTCCCTAATCACCTCGGCCAGGAGTTCTCCTGTTTCTGAACGCTGAGAGGCATGTTCATATCTCTGTTGCAGCCCTTACTGCTTGACTTATATAGTTCTTTGCATAAATGTCACCTCTCCAGGATTAAACCCTCTGTGTTCCAGCACGTCCCACTTAAGACTGCATTCCTCATGGCCACTAGTATGGCCTGCTTGTGTTTCATACGTGGTTAGGAAAAAGATTTGTACAAAGAAAGAATCAGGAAAGGATTTTGGCTCCTAAAAAATAATGCTTTCCCAGGCTTTTGCTGTTTGTGCTAATGAAAACAACAACTAAAAGCGACAAACTTAGAATGATGAACACTTGATAGGAATGTGTTCTGGGGACACATTCATTAAGAGGTTCTTTAATGTCATCAGTAAGTTCATTAGCACGAACACTAAGTAAATTCATACCTTTTTAGAAGGGACAGTGTTTTCTAATTATTTCCTTACAATAGTAATAGTGCTTTGTAAACTGTATCATGATCTTATCTCCATATCGGTGTTTCTTCTAATTCAATCCTTATGTCCTCACTTTTTAAACTGTTATAATAAAGATACTGCCCGTGGTTTCTTTTCTTTCAAAAGGAGGTAGGCATTCCTTCTCTGTTCTGCATTTCATTGCTTCACGCTTTCATTCCAGGCAAGAAGGATCTTCACTTTTTTTTTCATGTTTGCCTGTTGTTTGTTTTGTTTTTACCAAGGCAATAGGCCTTAACAGATCATCAGTGAGGATTTTTGTCTCTGGACAACAACCCGTATGAGGCTGCTCCCAGGAAAATACCACTGGTTAGTGAGGTCCATGGCCGGTGCTCTTCTTGTCTAATCTTCCTCTCTTTCTCTTTCTTCACAAACATCCCCAAAAGTAATGACACACAAGACAAAACTTAAGAGTTTGAGCCTGTCGACTTGATGTTAGTCATCTTGCCCGCCACACCTATCGTCCTTAACTGATTAAACGCAGGTTGGTTGAAAATGTTACAGAGCTTCCACTCCACATGTGAACGGTGGTGGTAAATCAGATACAAAAATGAACAAGAGCAATTCCATGCCTCCACGGAGCAAAAAGCTCTCTAAATCTACCTTGCCTGGAAATTTTTATGTAGAAAGTTAGTCAAGGGCACGGGCCTTCTTGTACCATCTACAAGTAACAAAACAAAAGAAGAACTATGCACATGTTAAAGGTGGTGTCTGAAGTTGTTCATCAGAAGGCTAAGTCCTTTATTGCAATCACTGCAAAGATAAATTGTACGTTTGTGTCAATGGGCATGTGCTGTGGCTTCCTGGGAGACAGTCTGACCTGGGTAGGACTGCCCCGCCCCCATTCTATAGGAACGCTTGTGCTTCTTTTAAGCGCTGGAATTTTCTTCCATTTGGGGTTTCTTGCACTTGTTTGCTCAAAATAATGCTTTGTTTTCAGAGTCAGATGGGGGTGGGAAGGAATCTTAGACTTAATCTATCAGGGTCCTCACTGGCCTCAGGTTCTTCCTCTTCAGGCTGGGAATACTACCGCCTGCTTCAGAGCGTTGTGAAGATGTATTGAAACGGCAGAGTGCCTATTAGCACAATGCCTGGCACCTGGTAAGCACTGACATCCAATAGCTGCCAAGATTTGGGGCCTCATATTCCCTGATCTTCCTCGCCTCCTGCCTATCATAATAGGTTATTATCTGGGTTGTCCACCACCAATGCCTCATCATGAAAACAGTCCACATTCTCTATCAAGTCTAAACTCTTTAATTAGCGGTTTGAGTTTTTCATGACCTGGCTCCAAAGGTCCATTTATTTTTTCATCTCCCATCTTTTCTCCCCACTGGTTCCGGCTAAGTGGGATTGCCTAGCAATGCACACGGCACGCCACATTCACGCACCAGCTGTATTGAATACCAATTATGCACCAGGTGTGGCATCAATGCTCTGAATGCAAAGATGAGAAAGCACAGGAGTTAGCATTCTAGCTGGGGAGCGGTAGCTGTAAGAAATAACTACCGCCGACCCTTGAACACCGTGTGGATTAGGGGCACCGACCCCTGCACAGTCGTAAATCCACATATAACTTTTGACTCTGCAGTAGAGGATGTGTGGGTAGGTGCTATGGAGGGGCCTGGGTGTTGGTGTCAGAGGCCCGAGGGAAGTCGCCAAAGAGGAGACATGTGAGTTACACTGTGCATTTACCATGTTCTTTCTGGACTCCATTTCTTGGCTCATGCTGTTTCTTTAATGTCATATTGTTTCCATTTCCTATGTCTGCCTGTTACAAACCTTGCTCAGTTTTAAGACGCAGTTGAAATACTCATTCAACTGTGAAAAGTGCCTTGCCCCTTGGGGTGTTCTCTGGTTCATTCTTTTCAGTTTGGTGGAGTAGGAATACTGCTGTAGGCTCTGAAGGCAGAACTACATGTAGCAGGCACTTCACCCACAATAGTTTCTCCATGATTTTTTTTTTTTTGAGTGAGCACTAGGCATCCCTACTGCCTAACTCCAATACAGTTTTTCTGAGGTAGGCAGTGAGAGGAATCAACCTTCATCATTGGTTAAATAACCCAGAAATGTTGGAGAAAGAGAGTGGTGCAGCCATTGCTTCCTCTCAGCCAGGGCGAAGGGGACAGGAGGAAATAGCACTGTTTCCCAGGCGCTGGCCTTGGGCCAAAAAGAACTGGCTTTGGGGGTTTTAGTTTCTCCTCTCTTGGTCGAAGGTCATTTGCCTTTACATAGAATGTCATTGAAGGCTGTGAGCAAATTTATTGAGGCAAGATCTGTATCTTTAAGAATACAATCTGAAGGTATTTTAAAATATCTCTATTACCTATACAACATACATGATAAACAAATGTAAATAAGGTAGATTAACCATTTCACTAACATTGTGTGATGTAGACTAGCCAAACTAAAGGAAGAAAATCACTTTCAATTTTGTTGTTTTAATTTGGGGCTTGTTTATGCTTCTAGATCTAGAAAGATAGATATTCAACTTAAACTTTCATTACCCTTTTATTATGTTGTGTTTCGGCCATGTATCATAAAACAATCAATGTATTTATATTGCCCTCTGAGGTTTTCTGTTAATTGAGGATCACAAGGGGTTAGGAAGAGAGTCCACTGACACTTGTTTATTCACGGCAACAGGCAGCTTATTTGCTGAGAGGAACTCAGTTCAGATGGACCAGGATTGCAGTGATGACCTTTCTTCAAGGTCAACTCCAAAGGTCACTTGGATTTGTAGTCAGGACACACGTCAGCTCTCCCCAGGGCTACTGGCCAGGCAACGTCTCCTGCTCATGCTGGGTCTCACTTTTCCTGTCTCTGTTCTCAGTATAGTCATCTCCACTACTTCCAATCCAGTCCTCCGGGAGTCAGTTTAGATGACCCTTCCCCCTCTCTCCCCCCACTCTGCCATCAGTCAATTTTTAAAAATCATCCGCGTATTCCCTTTTTTCTTTCTTTCTCTGTTTCCAGGGCCTTTGCTCAGGTCCTTCCTATTTTGGGGAGTATTTCTGTAATAGCTTGAGAACCTTATTCCTCTGTCTCTGAATTTTCTCTTTTTCAAATGTATCATCCCTTCTACTGCCAGGGTGGTTTTCTAGAAAAACATATAGAAATGTCCCTCTGTCACTTACAGTCCTGCAGTACAGCTCTCATCAGGATAAAGACCTTTATTGTCTGTTTCCCGAGGGCCATGGCTTCCCCCTCCCCAGGTGCGCCTTTGTCCTCTCCTGCTAGGCTACCTCTAGTTCCCGCTGTGCTCTCGGGTTGCTTCCTTGTGGACACTGTTCTCTTTTTGGATGGCCCCTTTCCTGCTGCATTCCTCTGGTGAAGGCTGATTCTTTCTTCAAGGTCAACTCCAAAGGTCACTTAGATTTGCTCTGTAATAAATGACTTCATACATGTAAAATGTTTGGACAAATTAAAGGAAAATAGCTCATAACTTGAAAAAAAATCTTCTGAAATCCTCCCTGAACAGTCTTTTTCCTTTAACTCAGCCAAAATACTGGTCCCTCAATACCAGGTTTAATTAGTTGTCACCCAGGGCTTCTGTGACAGATAATACCCCCCCCCCCATGTATATATTTCAATCATATTGAAGTAAAAATTTTGGTAGGCACATCTGTCTCATTCATTGGTCTATGAGTTCTTTAAGGGTGAGGCTTGTAGTATGTTAATCTGTGTATCTTTAGCACCCAGCAGAATGCCAGGGAATTTAGTGTTCTACAGCAAACTATGGAATGAGTGAGTGAACATTGAGGTTAAATGAGACAGTTAATACATGAACTGAACACTAATGTCCAGATCCTGAATTCATTTTTCTCCTTCTACTTAAAGAAATATCAAGAAATTCTGCCTAGGTGTTTAATATCCCCCTTGTTCCTCACAGTATGAGATAGAAGGGGAGTATACTAGTTTTCTGGTACAAATAACCAAAAGTCCTAATTCATTTGGCTTAGAAGATTAGTAATTTGTTCTTTTATATTATAGAAAGCTCAGAAGTATGGCAGTTTCAGAGGTAGTAATTCAGGGGTTCAATTGTGTCACCAGAGATCCAGGCTCCATGTTTCTGTCCCACCCTTTCTGTCAAGGTGGCCTAGTCTCCCCTGTAGTAGTAAGATGGCCAGTGTAGTTTCACAGTCCCTTTGAGGGACAAGTAGGGGCAGAAATAGGATCTTATTGACCAGACCTAGGTCTCATGCCCCTTTTCTAATCTTATCATTCATTACCCTGAATGCCCCAGACCAGTGGTCGGCAAACTGCGGCTCTCGAGCCACATGCGGCTCTTTGGCCCCTTGAGTGTGGCTCTTCCACAAAATACCACGTGCGGGCACACACGTACAGTGCGAGTGAAACTTCGTGGCTCATGCGCAGAAGTCGGTTTTCGGCCTAGGCGAGTCTATTTTGAAAAAGTGGCGTTAGAAGAAGTGGGGGGTGTCGGTCGGTTGGGCCAGGGGAGATGCAGCTTGGGGGAGGAGCGTGCGATTCATGCACAAGTTGAGGAAGGGAGAGTTGGAAGGGGTCCACCTCAGCCAATGTACCTCAAACAGATTGAGGACGTTTTTATCAAAGGCCAGAAGAGGAGTTTCCTAGCAAAGCCACGAAGTTTGAATCTGCACTGTATAGTTTAACCCGCACGTGGTATTTTGTGGAAGAACCTCACTCAAGGGGCCAAAGAGCCGCATGCGCCTCCGATCCGCAGTTTGCCGACCACTGCAGACTAATTAAGCTTCACCCTGGGACCTGGGCACCTGCTC
>NW_005871264.1:439221-513387 GCF_000147115.1 Myotis lucifugus | reverse complement strand
GAGGGCCAGACAACCCCCCTCGTCCCTAGAAAAACCTGGTTTCCGACAATACAGTCTAACTCACTTCACTTTTGTGTTCTCCGCAGCCCTGCGCGACTCATATTTTTATGATACAATCATGCTGTTTCTTTAATGCAAAGAATACCAATTATGCATCAATGTGGCACAGTGTGGACTCCTGGAAAACATCACGATCTCATCAGCAAGGAAGAGGGGGCCGTGGCCAGTGGGAGGGTGTTCCAATGTTGTTTTATTGTTTCCCATGCATAACAAAATTAAGTTCTCTTCAGTTGGGAGGCTGGGTGAAAGTTGCTTTCACTAAGTATATTGTTTTCAGTTTATATAGGCAAACCTCAGAGATATTGCAGGTTCCGTTCCAGACCACCGCAATAAAATGAGAATAGCAACAAAGCGAGTCACATAATTTTTGGAGGTTCTTCAGTGCATGCAGTAGTTATGTTTACATTTTACCGTAGTCTATTAAGTGTGCAATAGGATACATGTCTAAAATAATCAACGTACAAACCTACACAAGGTTGTGACACACTTTCAATTTGTACAAACGCAATGTCTGTGTAGTGCAATAAAGTGAAGCACAATGAAACGACTTATGCCTGTACCTCTTAGCAATGAAAAATACTGAGAGGAAACTGAACTGAACAGTGAAGGTCCCAGAACAAAGAACAAATGCTGCCCCCTGGAAAGAAAGTTTTTGATCTTACAAACGTAGCTGCTTTTGTTCTTTAGTTTCCCAAGTCCATAAAAATGCTTCTAAGCAAAATTAGCTCCCAAGACCATAAAAATGTGATTTATCATTTACAACGTGACATTTATGGTATCCTTTTTGGGTCCTGGCAAGGGGAAACTGAGAGAAAGGTGTGAAGAACTCCTAGGCTTTGAAGATGACTAATGGTGCAGTACATTGTTACTTAATATTTCTGAAATCAAAGTATGCAGCAGTATTCGTGAAATCTAACTAGCACAGGAGCTTAAGTGCAATTTAACTTGTAAATAGTAAAAATATTTATATATGCTCCCTTCTGTAGTTAAATGAAGCACACGTTATCAAATAGGAACTAAAGCTTGAATTTTGCTGTAAAATTGATTCTCTGTAGTGCCCACTCGGTCATAGCAGGTGTCATTATGTGTGTGTGTGTGTGTGTGTGTGTGTGTGTGTATGTGCTTTTAAGTGTGAGAAGTTTTGCACTTCTGTAAACCATCTTAAGTACTTTTTTGGAAAGAGGTGATTATAAATTAATATAATAACATATTATTTTTCCAAATTCATGTGCATACATGTTTTGTGAGGGATTTTTTTGGTGACACAGCTATAGACTCCCTGTACACAGTGCAGAGAAATTCAATTTAAAAGAAAGCTAATGTTTGTTTATTAGAAAACCTGTTGATTTATTTCCAATATATAAAATTGAAGATGCCGTCTTCTTTATGCTTGCAAAAGAGAAAGCGGTCAGATTTTTAAAGAAAATGAATAAATATGCTACAGCATGATTTATTATATTTTGGGATGATATAATATATACAAAGAATTGAATTACTGTCCTCAGATGGAGAAATATCTGTTACTCTGGTTGGATATTTTACAAAGTCTGTGCTGTCTCTGGCTACCTTTTTTATTTTTAAAATCAAATTTATTGGGGTGACATTGGTCAACATGAACATGTAGGTTTCAGGTATGAGTTTCTATGTGACAAGATGTGTATATTGCACCATGTTCCCACCACCAAAAGTCACATCTTCTCCTGTCACTATCAATTAGGACCTCCTTCTTCCCCCATCCCCTTCCATCTGGCAACCACCACACTGCTGTTTGTGTTCATGACTTTCAGTTTTATATTTCACATATGAGTGAAATCATATAGTTCTTGGCTTTTTCTGACTAATTTCATTTAGCATAATGCTCTCAAGGTCTATCCATGTTGTTGCAAATGGCACTATTTCATCCTTTCTTATAGCTGAGTAGTATTCTATTGTGTATATGTACCACATCTTCTTCATCCAGTCCTCTATCGCGGGATACCTTGGTTGTTTCCATGCCTTGGCCACCATGAATAATGCTGCAATGAACATAGGAGTGCATATATCTTTGAGAATACATGATTTCAAGTTTCTGGGTATATACCCAAGAGAGGGATTGCTGAGTCATATGGTAGCTCTATTTTTAATTTTTTGAGAAATCGCCAGATTGCTTTCCATAGTGGTTGTACCAGTGTACATTCCCAACAGCAGTGAATGAGGCTTCCCTTTTTTCCACAACCTCTCCAACACTTGTTATTGCTCACCTTATTGATAATGGCCACTCTAACAGGTGTGAGGTGGTATATCATTGTAGTGGTGTTTTTTGTTTTTTTTAAATTGCTGTTCTAGAAGCAACACCTGCTACCTTGGACAAATTAATCCCTACTCCATAGCATGTATAAGTCTCCTTCCTTTGTAGCACTTACCACAGATTTCTATTAAATTACTCTGGAAGTATCAGATATTATTGCTTTTCTGTCTCTATGAGTCATAATAACTGTGATGGCTGTGGCTGAGTATGGGTCATATTCACATGGATTCCCTCAGTAGTACCTACTACAGTGTATTGTATATAGTAAGTGCTCAATAAGCATTCACTGAATGAATGCTCAGGATGAAGGGCTGCCAGGAAAAGAACATAGGGACAGGGAAAGGTTACGTATGTGTGAGACTTCACCTGAGAGGCAACACCAGACAACATCTACGAGGATGCCTCTACTAGTAGCTTATTTAGAACTAGAGGCCCAGTGCACAAAATTTGTGCACAGGAGTGGGGGTGTTCCTCAGCCCGGCCTGCACCCTCTCCGATCTGGGACCCCTCAGAGGATGTCCGACTGTCAGTTTAGGCCTGATCCCACAGGAGCTTTTTAGTTTGATATAGTACCATTCATTTATTTTTATGTCTCTGGCTACTTTTAAGCAAAAACACTTTGATAGAGGGCTGAGTAACTCATTTACTGTGTGTGAATTCATATTGGAAGTAGCCAATCTGCTGATTTTGCAAATTTTTAAAATATATATACTTTATTGATTTTTTACAGAGAGGAAGAGAGAGGGATAGAGAGTTAGAAACATTCATGAGAGAGAAACATCGATCAGCTGCCTCCTGCACACCCCCTACTGGGAATGTGCCCGCAACCAAGGTACATGCCCTTGACCGGCATCGAACCTGGGACCTTTCAGTCCGCAGGCCGACGCTCTATCCACTGAGCCAAACCGGTTAGAGCTGATTTTGCAAATTTTATTGTGGGAGGAAACTGGAGGCTGGAGAGAATGATTGGCTTTTGCTTTAATTAGCTAGATAATTACCTCAGCTCTCAATTTCACTTTACCTGTATCGATATAGACATCATCTACTAGTGAGAGAGTAAAAGCCAAATAATGGATCAATCAACAAAGAGGTGTTTGAGTGCTCAAGGTTGTATTAGGTCAGCCGTGGGCAAACTACGGCCCGCTGGCCGGATCCGGCCCGTTTGAAATGAATAAAACTAAAAAAAAAAGAGACTGTACCCTTTTATGTAATGATGTTTACTTTGAATTTATATTAGTTCATGCTTTTGTTCCGGCCCTCCGGTCCAGTTTAAGAACCCATTGTCGCCCTCGAGTCAAAAAGTTTGCTCAAGGTTGTATTAGGTGCACAGAGTTGTGTAAGGGGCTCAGGGTGGTGGCAAGCAGTGGGTACTTTGCTGAGTGCCGAGGAATGGAGAGAAGTGTAGGGAGATCAGCATGCTTACGATAAATCATTAGGGCACAGTGTGAGACAGAAATGTCAGGCAGTGGTGCACCTGAGTGCCATGGACCTGACCTTGGGCAGCCCCAGTGAACACAGAGAAGAGAAGCAGGGACTGAAAGATCTTCTGGGATCTGGACCCAACAGTACACTTGTTGGTTTGACTGCTGGTGGCCCAAAGTATAATGGTGATGGACTCCCATAACCTAGGAGGTTTGAAAATCACCTGTGTGAGAACACATTCCTTAACTCAATCAAGGAGTTATTTCATGCTTTTTATCAGCCAAGAGAAGGTGGGGCGAGGAAGAGAGAAGTGCTGTGATATTAAATCCAGCACTGCCTTGTTTGTAGTGTGTTGCTAAGTAGAGCTTATATTATGTTATATTGTGTGTGTGTGTGTGTGTGTGTGTGTGTGTGTATTCTAGGAACATACAAATATGAAAAAATGAGAGAAGTAAATCTACATATTTCCATGGTTTGTTGAATAAGTTTTTTGCAACTGGGGTAGCTGTGTAGATTATCAAGAAATAGAAATAGCCAAGCCAGCCTGGCTCAGTGGTTGAGCATTGACCTATGAACTAGGAGGTCATGGTTCAATTCCTGGTCAGGGCATATACCCAGGTTATGGGCTTGATCCCCAGTGTGGGGTGTGAAGGAGGCAGCTGATCAGTGATTTTTCTCTCATCACTGATGTTTCTATCCATCTCTCCCTCTCCCTTTCTCTCTGAAATCAATTAAAAAAAAAAAGAAATACAAATAGCCCTGGTTGGGAGGCTTAGTTGCTTGGAATGTCATCCTGTACACCAAAAGGTTGTGGGTTTGATCCCCATCAGGGTGAGTCTGGGAGGCAACTGATGGATGTTTCTGTCCCTTCCTCCCTCTCTCTAAAATCAGTGGACATATTCTCGGGTGGGGATTAAAGAAAAACAACTTTGAAGGCTTATAGGAGTGTCCAGAAAAGCACTGTGAGAAAGCCATTTTGTACTCAGCCTTTCCAAGGGAAGTCTGGAACAAAGGGTTTCTGAAGACTTTAAGAAAACCCCTCTATTGTACCCACAACACATAGCAGTACCACTGATTATTTTTAAGAACTTGTGTATAATATACGATATATCTGAAATTTAGAAAGTGTATGACCCTTAAAAGTATGTTATTGGTGTGGGTTGGGGGGAAGCAATCATGGATTTAATCTAATTGTTGAAGAACCCCTCGGTAGTGGCAGCCTGTCCTAAATGTGATCAGACTATCTTATCTCCTACTGTTGTAGGGTAATGGGACTGATAGGACAAAAGGAAGTGGCGGATTTTATCTATATTGATTTAACAAGAATTTTGGTTTTGTTTTTCTGCAATGAGATTGAGAAATGCAGTTGCCTCTCTAACTTTTTGCACCCTCAGGTTAATTGTTTAGGACAAAAGATGTGAGGGAACACATTCTTTTTACAATCATTAAGAACTGCTTATAGTTGGAATTGCAAAGAGAGATAAGACCCATCCCCTGCCCTTCAGGGGGTTTAACATCTAGGGGGTGAGAGACCAATATAAATAAGTAACAATGCAAGGTAGTATACATTAAACTTCATTTGTATGATAAACAGTAAATGATACTTTGAAAAAATAACTTTTCTTAGAGGATTAAAATAAATTCTATTATCCTTTGATGTCTTGAAAAAAAGATGTGTTTTTACTAATTTTTACAGATAAATTACTAATTTATATTTGAAACATGGTTATAAGAAAAACATCAATAGGGCAAGAGATCAAAACACTAGTCCCTCTGGGGGTACTGGGGACAACAGGTGGCTCATTTTCTAGAACAGCGCTTCTCACACTTTAATGTGCAGTGAGTCACCTGGGATTTTGTTCAAAGGCAAATAGTGATTCCATAGTTGGGGTGGGGTCCAAGAATCTGCATTTTTAACAAGACCCATGGTAGACAGTTGAGATGAATTTCCTAAGACTTTCATAAGAATGGTCCCATGGGATTGAGTACCTGTCTCCCACAGAGGTGATGCAGTCTATCACGCATGCTTATATCTGCCTTCTTCCTCTGGGATACTCCTCTTATCACTCCTGCTTTCTTCCCACACAGACCACAGTACAGTAGGCAAACCTTGTCTCCAACTCTGCTTTTGCAGAAAACAGGCTCAGGGAAGTTACAAAGGCCCTGAGGAGACTACATGCTTGGCTCTTTCAGGGACAGCAAGGAAGCTCTTTTCTGTGTGTCTCTTGCAGAACAAAGAGGGTAAGGGTGACCAGCAGTGATGGGACAGATTGTTGTAAGAACCTTTGTGGCCATGTGGAAATGAGAGCCTTTGGAGAGTTTAGAACAAAAAAGTGACATGATCTGATTTCCATTTTAATAGGATCTCTTTGTGGATAATAGACTGAATAGATAGGAAAGACTGAGATGGGGCAAAGTGAAAACAGGGTGACTAGTCAGGAAGCATCTAAAACAGTCCATGTGAAGGAGATGGTGCTGAGAGCATGGTGCTGGTGGGGGAGTTGGTGAGAAGTGGCCATATTTAAATAAAACACAGATGTGAGAGTGCATTGAATGTGAGGTGTGAGAGAACCTGAGGGGTCAAGGATGCCTCCAAGGTTTCTGTCAGAGTGACTGCAAGTAGGCCATTGTCATTTATTGGAACCACTGCAGGACTGCCATGGGAATAGATTTGGAGGGTAAGGGTAGGGAGGGGAGGAGGAAATCTGAACTTTAACTTGGAGATGTTAAGTTTGAGATCCTCATTGGAGGTCCACCTGGGTATGTGAATAGAAGATGTGATTTGGGAGCCACCTTTGGGAGGAGGGAACTTAGAGCAATTCATCTAGATGAGATCCCTGAGGAAGTGAGTAGACAGAGAAGAGTGTCCTCAGATGTTTTAAAAAATAAATTTTCATCTTCAAATGATAATGGGTTGTTAATGAATATACGAGAAAATGGGAGATTCCAAAGTTCACCTCCCATAGCAGTGATTTTTGTATAGCTTGAAAGACAGCCAAGGTAATATTAGAAAAAGATTGGTAAAGACAGACAAATCTGGGGTATAGTGGTGTGAGTTGTTTTTTTCTTTCTGGTAGTTCCATTGAGAAAACAGAGAAACTAATCAATCTGGAGATTAGCCTTCCTGAACTTTCAATTAGATAACTTGTTCTGTTTCTATCAGGTAATTATTGCCATCTCTATAAAGACCATTATTCAGTTTGATGATATCAAAATGAGTATGATCCTTGTATTTTGTTCTGAGATTCTTCTATGTCACATCCATTAGAATCAACTGGAGGTCTTGTTAAAACACAATCTATTTGTGTCAGCCTGCAGACTGAAGGGTCCCAGGTTTGATTCCGCACATGCCTAGGTTGTGAGCTTGATCCCCAGTAGGGGGCATGCAGGAGGCAGCCAATCAATGATTCTCTCTCATCATTGATGTTTCTATCTCTCTCTCCCGTCCTCTCTGAAATCAACAAAAATATATTTTAAAAACTCTACAATCTATTAAATATAGGTTGCTGAACACTAACACCGAAGTTTCTTGATTTGGTAGATCCTGGGTTGGACCCCAGGATTTGCATTTCTAACAAGGTCCCTGGTGATGCTGCTGGTTCAGGCACCACATTTTGGAAACCTCTTCTCTACAAATCCTGAAGTTCAATGATCTCAAACTTTTTGAATTCTGTTAATATTTAATGAACCCCAACATCCAGACATTGATCTTCCTTCTTAACTTACTATGGAAGTAGTCAAAATCTGTGAAAGAGCACCCCGCCTACATGGCTCAGTGGTTGAGTATTGACCTATGAACCAGGAGGTCACTGTTCGATTCCTGGTCAGGGCACATGACTGGGTTGCTGGCTCAATCCCCATTGTGGGGTATGCAAAAGGCAGTCCATCAATGATTTGCTGTCATCATTATGTTTCTTTCTCTTTCTCCCTTCTCTGAAATCAATAAAAATATATTTTTAAAAATCTGTGGAAGATTGCCTTTGAGGCTTTTCAATAAGACAATTTAGAATTAGCAAAGGAAATCCTGAGCAAAGTAAGTTTTCCCTATTTCCTCTTTAGAAATTATTTCCCTTCTGTCATCAAAGTGAACAAGACTTTTTAAGAATTTCAGATTTTGTAGTAATGATAAAAACAGCAGCAAACAAGAAAAAGAGGGATAACTGTTAGTAACAAGTTTAACAGCAATATGTTGTTTTTATTTATTTGTGATTCCAGGATACAGAAATTCAGAAAATAGTATCAGGTTTTTCTAACTTCAAAGCCAATGGCAAACCTTTGATTTTCAAATGTTATTTCCTTTTGAAAAGTTTCTATTCTCATTAACTTTATAAAGTCTCTGACAGGAAGATCAGATTCACAGATTCACTCATTTTACTGAGTAGACAGGAAGACTTGGGTAGAGGGTGGGGATAGACAATCCATAGCATTTGATTTCTAGGTGCAGATGGTGAATTCCCTGTTTAGAATAAGTACCTACTCTGGAATAGGAACCAACTATAGTTCCTCTGGAGTCTGAAGACTTTCCTAACATCCCAGAGATGGATTTTTGAAACATTTGAATAACTACTGTGCTAACAATTAGGCCCCAACTTGTCAGATTTTGAATCTCATTTTGGTTGAGACAGGTCATTGAAAGAGGGATGTATTGGACTATATTATAGTAGAAGGAAAATGAAAAAACATATAGCTCTAACTTTCCAATTAAAATGCTGAAGTACTATCACAATTCTTGATCTTGATAGTGTGCCTTTTTAGTGGATTTTTATCATTTTATTATCTTTGTGATTAACTAAACACCCATATATTTTCCATATATGTTGTCAATGACACTAAGATAGATCCTCCTCAATCTAGACTCCTTTAATGGATTTTTTAAAAAAACACCCTGTTGGCCTTGATGTATATTAATCCATTTAACCAGAGTTATATATTGCATGTTTACAGTGTGACAGGCACTGTGCTATACTCTGTGGGTACAATTCTGATGAAGCATACAGTGTTTGCCCTCACAGAGCTTGCAGGACTTATAGCATACATCAATACACAATTATAAAACATTGGAATACAACATAGTCTGGGAACACTTGAGAGATACAACTAACTCAACTCAGATGATTTAGGAAAGGTTTCCTGAAGAAACTGGTTTTTAAGACCTGAAGAAGGCTAGATAGGAAAATTATATTTGATTATCTGCAGTGGTCGGCAAACTGCGGCTCGGCAAACCGCGGCTCGCGAGCCACATGTGGCTCTTTGGCCCCTTCAGTGTGGCTCTTCCACAAAATACCGGCTCTTCCCACAAAATACCCACTTCTGCGCATGGGCCACGAAGTTTCAGTCGCACTGTCCGTGTGTGCCCGCACGTGGTATTTTGTGGAAGAGCCACACTGAAGGGGCCAAAGAGCCCCATGTGGCTCGCGAGCCACGGTTTGCCGCCGACCACAGATCTAGAGGGTAGAAAGACTCAGACACTGAAGGAGAGAGTTTGCAGATCTCATGACCTGGAATTGTTTAGTATGTTGATATGTGCCATCAAGTGTATGGCAGAGAAGAGAGATGGTGTATGGTGGGGTTGGAAATAAGCTTGAAGGGTCTAGAAAACTGTATTGAAGAGTTGGGCTTTATCCTCAAAGCAATAGTACATCATTGGAGGGTTTTGAGAATGGCAGTGCTGATCAGATTTGCCCTTTATAACGGTAACTGTGGGTAGTTTCCTTTCTACCGAGGAGGTACTGAGCCTTTTTCTCAGTCTGTGCCCAAAGAACAAGCCTCCACAACCCCCATCCTGGTTGCTCCTAGTCCCCATCTGCTGCACAGGCAGACTTGCACTCTAATTCCTCAAACACTATATCACTCCCACTGTCACTCTCCCTGCAAAATCCACTCCCTGTCTGCAATCTCATATGAAATGTTTCCACCCATCCCCTGTAGTCTATCTATCACCAGGATGCTTTCATTCTCTCACTTGCTTCTATCTCAGAGTTTGGAGGTGGGGCTCAGGGATCTGCCTCGTTTTTCATTGCTGCTTCCAGATCACATTGTGTCACACTCACCTTACACTTCTGCTCCACTGAGGTACATGGTGGTCAGCTGTACATATCACCACTGTCAGCTCTCACCTTCGAGGTGTGCCTCCTTCATCAAAGATGTGCAGGCTATGCCTGACTTGGACTGTGGCCTTTTCAGCCTACAACGGTCCTTTCCTTTGATAATCCACTGCCACATACCTGGACTCTATTGTCACCCAATACTGCTCTTACTCTGAAATTACTAATTCAGAATCCTTACTCTCTGATCATAACTCTTATATTTCCAACTTGCTTACAAGACTACTTCCACCCCTGAGAAACTCAAGGCATAAAGGAACAGGGAATGTGTGTGTCCTACAGGCTGGACCAGTCCCAGATAGAGGAGCTAGGCGTGAACAGAGCATGCTTATCTCCTTTTCTCAAACTCACCAGTCTTGATGAGAAAACCCAGGAATGTCACTCTAGCGATTATGTGGCACTCTCTCCCCTCTGCCCAACTTCCAGGCTTAGTTATTTTGGCTTTCCTATAAAGCCTTTTATCACACAGGGGCTCACCTGAGGAAGAAAGGATTGACAGTCTACCAGGGCATTCCTCCTCTCACCTCCATAAGGCAGCTCCCCAAAACCTACTGGGTCTGTTGATAAGCAGTGTAAATACCCCCTTCTGCCCCCGCTTCCTCAGAATCTCTTAAATGGGTTAAAGTGCACAATCCTAGATTATTAAAATAATCTAAGATTGAAAGCTTACTTCTTATTCTATTTCCCATTCCAAATTATGTCCATGTACATCTAGCTAATATAAAAGTTCGACAATAAGATTAAATATCTAAATATACTTCAATAATAAAGTGTCATCAACATAGAGATGCCCCAAATTTGAATAAAAATCCCCTCCATTATCAATCTTTTAGGAAGAAATTCAAGTCAAAAAAATGAAATGCCCGCCTAACTGGTTTGGCTCAGTGGATAGAGCAAGCGACCTGCAGACTGAAGGGTCCCAGGTTTGATTCTGGTCAAGGGCATGTACTTTGGTTGCAGGCACATCCCCAGTAGGGAGTGTGCAGGAGGCAGCTGATCGATATTTCTCTCTCATTGATGTTTCTAACTCTCTATCCCTCTCCCTTCCTCTCTGGAAAAAATCAATAAAATATATTTTAAAAAAGTGAAATGCCCTAATAAGTTATAATTCAATTATAGTACAAAGGAATCGAATCCCAAATCTATCCTCTCAATTTCTTATTCTACTTAGTGAAGGTTTTCTTCTTTTCTTTTTTTTTTTTTCTCCTTCAGGAGCCAAAGTATTCAGGGCTCAGAGGTTGTATTAATTCACTACCAAGGCTGCTTGCCGTTTTTTATAAGGGTCCCCAAAATTAATAGTATATACAAGCTTATCACAGCCATAGCCAATTTAGAAAACAAGCAAATTCTGAGCCATAGGGTGGTTATTTTAAGCTAAGTGATGTTCCTAGAACTCCGGACCTGGTTTTGCCATGGCAGACTCATTGGAAAAAAATTCTTCTAGTTTTCAATCTTTCCAGGATCCTTGTCCTTAAATTCCAGCTAATATATCATGACCCATGAAATAAATTCAGTTGAGAGAAATCTTCTTAAGATATAGATTGATTAATTTTCATATGTTGAACTGAGTGTACATTCCTTGGATAAATCCCATTTGGTCATAGTGCACAATCATTTTTCTATGTTGCTGGACTTGGCAGCTAGTATCTTGTTGAGGATTTTTGCATCTGTATTCATAAGGGGTTTAGTCTGTGGTTTTCTATGATGTCTTTGTCTAGTTTTGATATCAGTATACTAGCCTTATAGAATTATTTCTGAAGTATTCTCTCCTCTTTTTTGGGGAAAAGTTTGTGACAAATTGGTGGTAATTCTTGAAACATTTGGAAGAATTCACCATTGAAGCCATCTGGTCCTGGGTTTTTATTAGTGGGAAGTTTTTTGATTACTAGTTCAATCAATGTAATATATTAAAAGAGTAAAAGACAAAACCCACATGATCATCTCAATAAATACTGTGCCTTTTCATGATGAAAACACTCAACGAACTAGGAACTTCCTCAAGCTTCAAAAACCCACAGCCAGCATCAGACATAATGGTAAAAGGCTGAAAGCTTTCTTCCTAAGATCAGAAACAAGAAAAGGGTGTCTGGTTTTGCCACTGCTGTTCGACATTGAACCGGAGGGCCTACCCAAAGCCATTTGGGGAAAAAAAAAGAAAGAAAAAAAAAGGAATTAAAGGAATCTAGACTTGAAAGGAAGGAATAAATCTATCTCTATTTGCAGATGACATTATCTTAAGGATCCAAAAAATTCTACAAAAAAATCTATTAGATAGTAGAGCTTATAAATGAATTCAGTAAGGTTGCAGGATACAAGCTCAATTTTAAAAAATCCATTATATTTCTATACCCTAGCAAAGAGCAATCTGAAAATGAAATTAAGAAAATAATTCCATTTGTAATAACATCAAAAATAATAAAATATTTGGGAATAAATTTAACCACAGAAGTGATTCTGACAGATATATATATATATATATATTGATTTCAGAGAGGAAGTGAGAAGGAGAGAGATAGAAACATCAATGATGAGAGAGAATCACTGATTGGTTGCCTCCTGCATGCCCCACACTGGGGATTGAGCTCCCAACCCCGGCATGTGTCCTGACTAGGAATCAAACTGTGACCTCCTGGTTCATAGTTCAATGCTCAACCACTGAGTCATGCTGGATGGGCCTGACAGATTTTTTTTTTTTAAATCAGTTTTCTCATTGCTTCGTGGAGAAGAGAATTTTTGGAAGTCCTTTCTCCACCATTTCCACTAATATCTCCCTAAAATGCTTTTTAATTTGTTCGCTTCCCTTCTCTAACACAGGTAGGTTAGCTAGCTCTGTGTGCTAGAGTTGTATTCTTCCTTCTTTTTACTTTTTTCAATGCTTTATGAATCAAATACTTGGTTTTGCTTATATATTGTTTTACAATCTAGACTATTTCTTATGGTATCTCTCATTGTAAGATATATAAAATCAGTGAGTTTGGGGTTTGTCAAAAGGATCCATTTTCAAACACATTGTGTCTACCTTAGCTTTCTGGGTTGGATGATTTCACCTATTGGATCAATGTCAAATCCAGGCCTAGACAGGATCTACTATTGTTCTTCTTGAGTCCCATTAACATGCCCCACCTTCTTTATGTCTGCCCCTAGCATCCTAATTCCACACAGTTCTTCAGAATGTTTTCCTAGGGTGCCAACAAAATCTATGTCCTCATCGATAATAATTGAATTACTCTGAACATTACGCAATAGTTTTTTGAATATTTTATTCTGATACTCCTGAACTCCTTCTTTCAGATACACCCAATTTGTATGCAGTCCCTTGATATAGATGCCATAACATTTAGAGGGTCATCACTCATGTGTTCTTGTAATGGGCTCTTTCTGAAGCTTTAAGAGAGTATTTCCCAATGGTTTCCTGAGCTCTGACTCCTGTGGAGGCAATTTTCTAGTCTGTCTTCTAAATCTTATCTTCCTTCCTCTCTTAGATTATTGGGCCTCAGTAATCTTTCTGATCTCATCTTGTTTTGAGTTTCCTTTCAAAAACCTGTTTTCTTTTACTATATGTCCATTCTGCCCATCTGGTCTTCCAAATCTTCACTCTTTTCCTTAGGTAATTTTTCTCTTCCTCAAGGTTTTTTAGCCATTCATCCCTTCCCCCTCTACCCCCACTTCTATTATTTCTATTCTGAGTAAAATAGAAGCACATATTTTAATCACACCAGTTCTTCCTTAATTTCCTGGATTACCAGCACCCACACGCTCATAGGACATAGCTGCCTTAGTTAAGTCTTCTTGCAAAGGGAGCCTGGCTTTGTCAATCCGTGCTTCCTATGGTCTGGCAGGCACCCAAAGAGAGAGCAGCCCATATGCTGCAGGCTCAGCAACCTCTCTCAAGCTCACTGATCAAGTAAGCCACTCCTCCTTGGAAGGGAATGAGTTGAGGGGATGGAAAGAAGCCAAAATGTTAGTTTCTTCGTATTTAAACATCGGTCAAGGGATATTTAGGTTATTCAACCTCCAACAGAAGCTACAAAACTATCCTGCTTCACTGGTCAGCTTATTCTTTATGTTTTTTCAATTATTGTAGCTTTATATTGTCTTGATACCTAATAGAGTAGAGCAAGTTTTCCCACTTTATGCTTCTTTAAGATTGTCTTGGTTATTCTTACATTTCTCTGTAAGGAAATATATAGAAATGATTTCCATTGGGAGAAAGAAAACCCCTAAATCCTGCTGGAATTAGATTAGGATTGCGTGGGCTTTACCAATCTATTTAGGTGGAATCCACATTTTACAATGTTGTCTTCCAAAAGATTAATGTGGCATATCACTTCATTTATTGAGGTCTTTTAAAATTTATCTCAGTAAAGTGTTATAGTTTTTCACCTAGAGTTCTTACCTATATCTTTTGGTAGGTTTATTTTTAGTATTTTATTTCTTTGGTTGCTATTACAATTGCTTATTGATTATTTAGAAATGTAGTTAATTTTGTTTACATTTTATCCAATGACCTTGCTAAATTCATTTCTTAATTCTAGTTTTCCACATGATCTCACTATAGGTAGAATCTAATAAACAAAATAAACTGACGAACAAAATAGACACTGAGGCATGAATACATGGAATAGACTGCCAGCTGTCAGAGGGGCGGGGAAGTGGGGACTGGATAAAAGAAGGTGAAGGGATTAGCCAAAGAACATAGACTCATAATCCATAGACACAGACAACAGTGTGTGATGGCAAAAGGGAAGGGGTTTCGGGGCTGGGTGGAGGGGGCAAAAGTGGGAAAGTGGAGACATCTATAATAGTGTCAACAATTAGAAAATAAAAAAAAAGAGTAGCCTTAAAAAATAGGTCAGGAAGTTCATCATTTCTATTTTATTCTAGTTTATGGAAGTGGTTATTTCTTCTTTAACTGCTTGGAAGAATATATGAGGGTATAGCTTGTTAAGTATAGATCAAATTTCTTTAATACAAGAACTGTTTGGTTTTCTATTTCTTTTTGGGTTAGATTTAGTAAATTCTAGAAAATTATTTTATTTAAAATTTCATATTAATTGGCATATAATTCTTTGTAGTGTCCTCTTATTATCTTTTAAATGTCTGTAGATGGTATTCTCTCCTTTTTCAAACGAGATACTGGTAATTTTTATCTTTATCTCTCTCTTTTTTTCTTGATTAGAGTTCAAAATGAATCTTCAAGTTATCAAAGTACGATATAAATAAGTAGCTTTCCCACTTCCAAGACAATGCAAAGATCTTATTACACTTGAACTTAATTTATATCTCCCAATTTTTGTGTTATTGCTTTCATGTTTTTAATTTTTCCTAAATTTAAATTCCACAGGATGTTATTGTTGAACATAGTTAATATTAATTTAAATGTATCTGCATATTTATCCTTTCCAATGCTCTTATTTTTTTCTTCTTTTTTGTTTCCAACTGGGGTCACATTCTTTCTATTCAAAGAACTTCCTTTAGCATCTCTTATTGCTAATCTGTGTCTTATGCATAATTTTTTCATTATGCCTTATTTCTGAATGAGAGAAAATGTACTACCAAGATGAAGAAAACTCTGATATCATTTGTGTTATACAGAACTGTAGTTAAAGCATAAGATTGCTCTATACTTTTAAAATTTTTTAAGTAAGATTTAAATTTTAGAATAGTTTTTGATATACAGAAAAGTTGCAGAGATAGTACAGAGAGTTCCCCTATACCCTGGACACAGCTCTCCTTATTGTAACAACTTACATTAGTATGGTACATTTGTCACAACTAAGAAATTAATGTCAATAGATTACTATTAACTAAAATACACACTTTATTTAGATTTCACTTGTTTTTTCCTTATGTCCTTTCTGATCTACAATTCCATCTATGACACCACATTACATTTAATTGTCATGTCTCTGTCCTAGCTGGTTTGGCTTAGTGGATAGAGCGTCGGCCTGAAGACTGAAGGGTCCTGGGTTTGATTCTGGTCAAGGGCACATGCCTGGGTTGTGGGCTCAATCCCCGGTGAGGATGTGCAGGAGTCAGCCGATCAATGATTCTCTTTCATCATTGATGTTTCCACCTCTCTCTCCCTCTCCCTTTCTCTCTGAAATCAGTAAAAATATAAAAAAAAATTGTCATGTCTCTTTATCCTCCTTTGGTCTGTGACAGTTTCTCAAAGTTTTTTGTTTATTTGTTTTTGATGACCTTGACAGTTCTGAGGAGTATTGTCCCAGTATTTTGTAGAATGTCTCTTAGTTTGGGTCTGTCATATTTTTTCATGGTTAGACAGAGATTATAGGTTTTTCAGAGGAAGATCACAGAGATAAAGTACCTTTCTCATCATATCATCTCAAGAGTACATGCTACCAACATAGTGTTAACCTTGATAACATGCTGGGTGGGGTTTTTCAGGTTTCTCCACTATGAAATTATTGTTCCCCTTTTACATACTCTTAAAAGGTGGAACTCAAAGTCAGGTGGTGGAAAGGTAAGCTCCAAATCCTTGACTCTACAATTTTTAATGCTTTACTGCCTGCCTGGTTGATCCAGGGTTCAATAAACCCCCTTCAGATTCTTCCTTGTGACTAATACCTCTTCAGTGTATTGCAATTAAATTTATTTCACCAAATTTATTTGCTGTGCAGTAAAGCTGAAGATAGTTATGGATAGTTTTATAGATGTGATAATACTGAAGACAAAATGTGATAGGATTTTGAAAATCTTTAAATAGTAGTTGAGCATTTCTTTGAATATAAAAATCTAGCTTAAATTCCACTTTATAACTTCTTGACTACCATTATCATTATGCATTAAGGACAGATGTAGAAGAGCGAGGTTGTAGTTTCAATTATGCCTCTAATTAGCGGTACAGTCTTGGGAAAAATCGGCTCAACATTTTGGTGCTCAGGTCCCTGTATATACAGAGGAGGTGTCTGGCTGGAATATAATATCTTTAAGTTGTTAAAAGGCTCATCTTATTTTTTAAAAAATCAAAAGGATCTTAAGCAGATATTTTACCACATGATAGGTACAATCTATATATATATAAAGCCAGCGACCAGAACACCGAAACAACTGGAATGACCAGTCACTATGACACCAACTGTGGCCAGCAAACCGGCCTGATGGGGGGGTGGGGCAGCTGGCCAACCCCCCCATGGCCCTTCCTGTGGGCCAGTCCCACCCCCCTATCGGCCCGCCCCACCCTGATCAACCCACAGCCCCTCCCCAGGCCAGCCCCACCTCTGATCGCCCCCCACACCCCAATAGGGGGCGGGGCTGGCCAGCCAACTCCTGCAGCTCCTCCCCCTGGCAGGCCCTGCCCCTGATGGGCCCCCACCATCTCAATTAGCCTGTGGCCCCTTCCCCCAGCCAGCTTTGCCCCTGATCAGCCCACCCACCAATCAGGGGTGGGGCTGGCTGGCCAATCTCCCCCAGCCCCTCCCTCAGCTGCTGACCCCCGATTGGACCCCCACCTCAATCGGGGGCGGGGCCCGCCAGCCAATTGCCTGTGGCCCTCTTCCCCCTGCCCTCCCAGCCCTGATCAGGCCCCCATTGGGGCAGGCCAGCCAGCCGGCCAACCTCCTGCTGTCTCCTCCTCCTGACAGGCCCGGCCCCAATCCTCCCCGATTGGGGCCAGGCCTGCTGGACCCCACCCATGCACGATTTTGTGCACTGGGCCTCTAGTTTTCTTTTATATGAACTAGAGGACTGGTGCATGAAATTCGTGCACGGGGTGGGGGAGGCGTCCCTCAGCCTGGCCTGTGCCCTCTCATAGTCTGGGAGCCCCGGGATGAATTGCCCCAAAGAGGTAGGCCCTGCCCACCTGGCCTGGGCTCTGCGATGGATTGCCCCTGCAGAGAGAGGCTTCACCCACCAGCCACAGCGCTGCTGCCAGGTAGCCTGGGCTTCCCTCTTTTGGGCAATTGATCGTGGGGCTCCGCCATCGATCACCCCAAAGATGTAGGCCCTGCCCACCTGGCCTGGGCTCCATGATGGACCATCCCCCGCAGAGGGTGGCCCCACCCACCCACCGTAGCCCACCGGCTGGTGGCCTGGGCCTCCCTCTGCAGGGCGATCATGGGGCGATGGCCAGGCCCCCAACCAATCCCATCGCACCTCCCGTGGCTGGCCTGGAGCTGGTGGGTATCACAGAGTGGTCGTCAGGATGGTCGTTCTGCTGTTTGGCCATTTGGTCGATTGGCATATTATGCTTTTATTATTATAGATAGACCCAATCCCTGTTAACAAATACACTTGAAAAGGTGAAACATTTATTTCCAGTAAGCTGATGTTTTTGTTTGGTAGATAATTAGCTAAAAGCTCCCAGCAGAGGGGAAATGATACGAAGAGAAAAAGCCCCAAATATTCCCTTAACACTTTTCGGAAGAAAAGATCAGAAAGGAGAAATGTAGGGATATGGTCTACATAACCAAGAATTGTAATGTGCTTTTCACCTTTTCTCTCTCTTTTCTCATTAATACTATCCACAATGTGGTAATTCATGTTGGAAATGAAAAGCGTACCTCTCTTGTTAGAGCTGATAATACCAGTTCCTGTGGTGTAAGAATGACATCATTCATTTTTGAGGTTTGGTGAAAAACAAATGGAATTTCTCACCTCAAATTTCAGAAAGCAAAAGGAATTGTTTGCAAGAACTTGTCATTTCCTTGGAGTGATTATGAAAGCTGTCTGTGGTTATGGAGACTTTTTCTTCTCCAGGGAAAATTTATGAAAACAAATTTTCCAAATTTGAGAGGTAATAGTAGATAAATGAAAAATGTTGGGCATCTTAATCTATTGGTTCAGCTTTTTGATGTGATTCAAATTTTGTACATTTGCCTGTGGTGAGGGGCAGGGGGAAGGAAAAACAAAGCGGGAACAGCACTTTGAATAAAGATGGATTGTGTCAATACACAGCACATGGCGATTGCTGGGGTGAGGGGCTGGAGATGCAGGGAAGAGGATTACACACCCTATTCTACATGTCAGCACTTCTCAGGTGCCTAGAAATTGAGCGCTTCATTTTAGTGATTATAGTAGTCTGTGATGAAAAGCCAAAGGAAACCTAGTAGGAAGAGGCCGACATTGAGGGAGTAGGAAGGGTGGTGAAATTCTTTTGGCCATTCCCGGCTTCCGAAGCCTCACATTTCAGCTCTAGGGCAGCTCAGAGCACAGGGAGAGCAAGTTGAAGGACCCCATTAGTGTGAATGATGGCTTCCTTTTACACACCAGTCAATTTCAGGCAAGGCTTTTCACGCTGTCAGGAGATTTAAAAGAAACCTTTTTGCAAATGTCCTGGAGGTGACTTCATGGCAGCAGTAGATCCCAGATTAGTCAAAGCAACTGTTTGTTTATATTGTTCGGTTATTTTGAAAACTGCTAACCTGTTGTTTCCAAGATGACAAATAAGTGGATTCTAAGGTCACTCAGAATCAAATGTTAATCTTCCTCATGTCAACACTAGGGCAATTTGGGAAAGAAAAAGAATCTCTCCCTTCACCAACACCCACCCCCTTATTTTGTTACTCTACAAATCAAGTTTTAAAAAGAAGTGTGGTCACCTTTCAGCGAGTGGTTTCCCTCTTGATACCTGGTTCAGATGGGGAAATCCTTCATACTCCCTCCTCCTGCCCCGATCTTGGCTTCTTTTAGAGATACATGTAATAATTCTATTGACAGCATATAAGCAAATCAGCCTTAAATAGTTTAAATTGATTTTAATATTTTGAAAGTTTTTTTTCCCACTTAGGTTAAATTGTTCAATTGTTGTTGTTGTTTTAATTTCTTAGTTTATTTTGTCTTATTTTAACTTCAACCAGTTGTTTGAGGACAGACCTGGAACCAATGTTGGGAAGATTTTTCAAAAAATTTAAAAGTTTAAAACTCAGCTGTTTAGTGTTTATATGGTTCATGAAATTAGGGCCTTGGAAATGGAGGCTCTGAGCAGGGGTGGGTGAGGAGGGGCTTCCAGCGCAGGGCCTAGTACTCTCCCCATAGACCCAGTAGTGAGCCCGGGGCACCTGTCTAGACTGCCCCTCCCTTAGCATGAGTTCCCCTTTGGGTTCCAGTTGAGACTGTAACAGCTCATCAAAAAAGTACTAATAATTTTGAACCTTGGAAGGGGAAAGACTGGGGTCTGGATTCCTTCCCCCCAAGACATTCCTTGGTTTTTAAGCAGATGTAGATTCCTGTCATCATCACGTTATGACAAGATTACACCTTGTGGTCTGAAGACTTTCCCTACCTGGCTCTTCCTTTCCCCCTTTTCTTTTTCAGTGGTGTTACCTCCAAATAAACCACTTGCTTTTTTAACTCTGTCTCAGAATCTGCTTCATGGGAGACCTACCTGACACAAGACTAGTTAATTTACTAGTTCACGTTAAACGCCCAGTAACCTCAGGATGTTTATTGAGTAGAAATTGCCTCTCTTTGAGGTCTTAGGAAGCTGAGGCACACAGAAGTCTGACATTTGGTTTACCTGCCTCTAGAGGACCAGTCTGCTGATCCAATCCAGCACCTCTCCCACTGCATTAGTGGTAGGGGTGGTGGTGGTGGCGGTGGTGGCTTCACAGGTTTGACTCTGGCTTCCTTAAACAGAAAAGGAGTTGACAGCAAGCTCACCGAATCGAGGGACATTGGAGAACCAGGATCAGAGAAGAAGGACGCAAGGGCATTTTCCGTGGCCTGACAAGGAGGAACTGATTAATGGTTTTGTGAAGAAATGGATTCCTCAACAACCCCTTCTCCCTCCATCACCCAAGTCTTATTGCAACTGCTAAAATTCAAGCCTCGGGGAAAAAGTCTGGCTCTTTTCAGAGAAGGAGGGACCTTGACTGAGAATTTTACCAAATTTACATATAATGGAGGAGAGATAATTATTGTTCAGTAGATAATATATGTGATATTGCCAAAAGAAGCATGCTGGAAAACAACAAAGGTCCCCCATGCTCCCTAAAATCACTCCTTTCTGGGTTTAAACAATATCCCATGTCCTGCCTGAAGACAGGGAGTGGAATATATGTTCATTCAAGGTGCTTTTTTGGTTTGAGTTTTGATTTGGTTGTCTTCCTATTGTATTCTTTGAGGATAGAAACTATAGTGGACTCCCCTTTATCAGAGGTTTTGTTTTCCTAAATTGCTCAAAGACCAAAAATATTAGTGGGAAATTCTAGAAATAAACCAGTCATAACATTTTAAATTGTGTGCCGTTCTGAGTAACGTGATGAAAACTCATGCTGTCCCTCTCCACCTCACCCAGGACGTGAATCATCCCTTTGTCTGGTGGATCCATGCGTTAGGTTAGACACTCCTCCCTGATAGTCCTGGAGTAGTGATCTTGGTTCCCAGATCAACTGTCGTGGTATCTCAGGGCTTGTGCTCAAGTATCCCTTATTTTACTTAACAATGGCCCTGAAGTGCAGGAGTAGTGCTGCTAGCAACTCAGATATGCCAAAGGGAAGCCCTCAAGTTCTCCCTTTAAGTGAAAAGCTGAGCATAGTCCATTAAGCTATTTTGAGATGAGAGAGAGAGAGAGAGAGAGAGAGAGAGAGAGAGAGAGATTACATTCACATAACTTTTACTACATTCTATTGTCAGAATTCTTCTATTTTATTGTTTGTTATTTTGATTGATCTCTTACTGTGCCTAATTTATAAATTAAACATTATTGGTATGTATGTATAAGAAAAAACAGAACAGTTGACCCTTGAACAACACGGGTTCACTTATACATGTTTTTTTTTTTTTTTCAATAAACACATGTACTGTTTTCAATCTACACTTGGTAGTCTGAGGATGTGGAAGGCCGACTGTACACAGTGCTCTGCACCATTTTATATAGGGCACTCGAGCATTAACGGTTGTGGTATCTGTGGTGTGTGTGTGTGTGTGTGTGTGTGTCCTGAACCCAACCCCTAACAGATACTGAGGGACAACTTAATTTTTGGGGAGAGTCAAATTTATATGTGGATTTTGACTGTGCAGGGGGTCAGTGCCCCTGACCCCCAAATTATTCAAGGGGCAACTGTATGTATAGGGTTCAGTACTATCCATGGTTTCAGGCATCCACTGGGGGATTTGGAATGTATCACCTGTGAATTAGGTGGTGGCTGACCTGTAGCAGGTATTTAACAGGATAGTTGCTGAATGGACTTTCTTAAAGGAACCAGAGAGCTCAGCTATGATAATTTCCTGTGTTCTCCTCAGAGTCTGGTCTGGTTGTATAGAAGTGCTTGCCTTCTTCCTCTCCCCCCTTCCAGCTCTGGGCATTAACTCATCAAGACGCCTCTTCTGGTCTGATGGAGACCTGTTGTTTATAAAGACAAATGGGCAAAATGGCAGGCATTCCATTTGTTTCTGAATTCTTTGAGTGGGGTGAGAAATCTCTGCAGTCTATCTACTCAGTCATTTTTTCCCATGAATGCTTACAGGGAGCATACTGTAGGACAGGCACTGGGGATATGACAAATGAATAAGGTAGATCAAGCCCTTGCCCTCATATAACTTATATCCTTTACTAGTATATCATGTTGATATGAGAGACCAACAGTAAATAAAGAAATGAGACTTTTCAGATTGTTATAAGCACCATAAAGAAACTACAACAGGGTAATGGGATGGCCAGTGACTGGGATGGCCAGAGTGATCAGGGAAGGCCTCTTTGAGGCAATGACATTTTTGTTGAGACTTGCAAATATCTGAGGAAGAGTATCCCAGGCCAAGAGAACCCAGGGCTCAGGCTCTGGGATGAGAATATGCTGGGTATTGTAGAATGTTAGGAGTAGGACCAGGTGGGCTGGGACAGAGGGAATGAGGGGTAAAGTGGGGACTAAGTGGATGGAAAGGTGGCAGGGATCTGATGATTGAATCTGCATCAGTGAGCAGGACCAACTTGTTCTTTCTACACAGCTGGCCCAGTATCTGAGTCCACAATAATGAATCCTTGGATTATATTCATCTTTCTATCAATATAGTAATAAAATAGTATTTGAATATTTTTTGTGTGGAAGGGGTCCACAAAGGCAAAAGTGCCTAGTGCCTACAAAAGTCACAGTGTGGCCCTGGTGGTGAGGATGTGTTTTCCAGTACAACCAAGTCCAGTCTGAACCATAAGCATCTTCATCCACATTACAGAGTTTCCCAAGATTTTCAGGTGTTGATTCTTCATAAGTTTCTTTAGCAGTGGATATCTTGAGGCACATCTGCTAACACAACCCCAGCAGCCTAACCATAATCTATGTTTCTAACAAAGACTTTCGAGAGACGAGGGCATTGCAAAGAAGTAGAGAAGCATGTAGTGACAAGTCCTATGAGCCTCAGCTCCCATAAGCCATAGGATACCCTTTGCTTGCTTTGATGCTGAAAAGGAATGTGGAATGTTGGCTGTAATTTATGTGTGTTTTTAAAAAAGATGCTGTTAGCAATTTTATCTTGAAACACTAGTTTATACAGAAAGCAATCCTTATGGTACTCTCATGAAGGTAGTTAGCATACATATTCTTATGATCACTTATATATGTACAAATGAGGAAATTGAAAAGAGAAATTTATGGAACTACTAATCAGTGGGACTGGGACTCATGCCAAGAACTACTGACTCCAAAATGTACACCCTTGACATCATAGAAAATATTGTTATTAATGGAGGTAAAGGTAGCACCTGGATCCTAGTAGATGATCAATAAAACTATGCTGAAAGCTAATAGACTACATTACTTGGAAGCCCCTGAAAAAAATGTTTCAGGCTTGTGCTATTCAACAGAAATAGGAAAGAAAAGGTAATGAGATGGAAAACATTCACAGAACTGATCTGCATGCTTTAGACTTTCTATTACTGGGTAACTATATGTCTAGTTTTCATAAGCAAAAGACTAAGGCAGGAGATATTTATGTGATGGAAGTCAGGTCTCTGAGATCTTTATAAATTCTTAACATTAAACTCATTTTTTTCCCTTTGGCTTTTATTTTCTTAACTAAACATTTTTCTATTGTAACATGGTGGAAACATACACAGAAATAATTCTTCAGAGAATCCGGTAGTGTCTGTAAACTTCCTTGGTTGTCTTACTGCACTGAAATTACCAAAATTTAAGTCAACTCAAGAAGAATTTGCTGATTGTATATCACTATTTTCCTAGTTTTGTTGGAGAAAGAAACAGAAGTAAACTGTCTATAGAATGTGAGATTTTGAGGTCTAGTTTCCTTTTATGTCCATAGATCCCAGCATATGGTTTGAGACACGGAGTATGCTCTATCATATTTGTTGAATCTATCCTCAATAAAATAAGCTCTTGAAACCTGTTGATGAACCTAAGTTCTAGATACTCAAACAAAAATTTTCAGGATATTCCTCTCCATTTATTGCTTCTTAAATTACCATCATCTTCCTTTTTGTGCTTGTTCATTTAAGTCTTGAACCTAGCCCTTTGTGGGTTTTTTTTTTTCTTATCCTGGGACCAGGGGTTCCTTTCATCACTGGTAGTAAATAGACAGACATCTATGAAGAAATCTACTTATTACTATAAAGATCAGATGAAGGAAAGTCTGGGGTAGATAACACCTGTATGCAAGGAAAGGACAGAGCTGAACCAATACTCAATTTGGCAAATTAATGTTAATTTTTCACTATTGTAGATAGACTAGAAATAGTGACATCCCAGACAAGGCCTTCTGAGACGAGGCCACCTTGCCCAGTTCCTCAACTTAGAAGTTCAGAAATTCTTGAATCTCTGAACGCTTTCTGGGGACAACTTAGGTTAACGAAACTCATGTGTAAGTTGGAATGTTAACCTACCTATTTGTGTTGGTGGATATTCCTTTCTGGTGCCCAGGGAACTCTGCTCACTGATCAGAGTCCCAAGGAGGAAGAGTTTCTATTCAGGTAAGTTCCAGGAAAGAGTGGAATCAGAGCAAAGGAAGGTGGATGGCCTCCTGGACATATCATGTTAGCTGTGATGACTCCCATGGACCATCCCTGTCTAGCACCAGATGTATCTCTTGAATGAGGAGAAAACATGTGCTCAATAATCCAGCCTTTTTTTCTTCTCTGCAGTGCTAGGGTACAAGAATATCCCCTCAGTCTTCCTGATGTCTGCCTTAGCATCTCTAAATGGGAAGAATAGTAACAGTATTGACCTCTTAGGGTACTGTAAGGATTAGTGAGTTAATATATGCTGAACAATTAGAATAATGCCTGGCACAAAGTACTACACTTACTACACTATTGTTATTATTATTTTCATTATTACTTTCTCAGACTCTTTGCAAATAATTTTCCTTCTGCTGTAATAATCAGTTTGCAGGCTTTCTCAATACAAGTATTTAGGTGTCAACTTTCTCAGTTGTAATGCCATTCTGGACATTCCCTGAGGCCACACCCCAATTACCTTGCTTGTTTTGCATGTGTCAAAATTCTGCAGCCTCACCTTTACTGTTCACTACCCACTCATATCATTGGCTTTGCATTCTTTTCTTCTAGTTGTGCTTTTGGGGGAATAACTAAAAAGTTGAAAATTCTCAGATGGATGGTTTTGCCCTTGTAAATTGAGAAATCCTAAGTCTAGTTTCCTTTTACTCTATATCTAGCAGACAAATGAAGACCAGAACATCCTGAGAAAACTTGCATCCTAGTCTTGGTGTGGCAGAGAGTCTGGTTCAGTAACGTGTCATAGATCAGAATGAACCAAATAACCCGCTGTCCAGCCACCTCTATGCACAGACAGACCTCTGGACAATAAGCTTGCCTTCCCCACTCTTGATGCTCAGCTGGATCTTGACTCCTTCTGCTTGAGAGCACCGCTGCTCCCAGACCTGTGTCCCAGATGTCCCTGGCAGCGCTCTGGCCACCTGGGCCTCTCCGGCCCCTACCCCTGTAACACCTCCTAGCGTGTCACACCACCCAACTTGCCCGCTCCTGCCTCTGGCTTGTTTTCCCCTCTCAGTTGGCACCTGAACACAGTGCCATATGCTGTTCCTTTTCAGAGCAATCTGACAGATCTGTATAAATAAAATAGCTTCCACTCTCTCGATGGATTCATTGTTGTCATGCAACTAGGAAGAGGAAAGAGGAAACGGATCTGGGAAGGGTGAGCAAAGCCTTTAGGATATATTAGCATACTTGATAGTTCAGTTTTGTGGCGTTTCAAAGTCCCAAATGCATGGATGTAGCAACAATTGAGAGTCAGATCAATTAGGAGGTGGAAACCCCCTCCATCAAGGATGATGAATAAATTGCATATGTTAATAGTATACAGATGAATACTCAATCTGATACTGTGTTATGAAATTTCCTGTTTCAGAAACAGTTTGATTATTATTTCAACAGAACCTGCAAAACCTGCTTGTTAGTTGGAATTTCACAGCATGGAGTTATTATCAAATTCTATCTATCACATCTGATTAAGTATATTTATTACTTCTAAAGGGAGCACTGTTATCAGTTCATTTAGTATGGATATTTTGTGTGGAAGGGGTTTCTCTACGTTAGTTTTTTAAGTTCATTTGGGGGGAAGAGAGGAATGGGTATTATTGTTTAATGGGTACAGAGCTTGAGTTTGGGAAGAGGAAAAAGTCCTAGAGATGGATGGTGGTGCTGGCTGCATAACAATGTGAATGTATTTAATGCTGCTAAACTGTACACTTAAAAATGCTTAAAATGGTAAGTTTTATGCTATGTATATTTTACAGCCCCCCCCCCCAAAAGAGTCATTCGTGGTTGTGATAAAAATTTAAACAGCTTAGAAGGATAAACAGCAAAATTTGTCTCTCTGTCTTTTACATCAATTCATATTCCCATTCCTTGGAGGTGACCACAGCTGATATCCTTTTAGAAATCTGTTATATATTAAGTATATAAATTTATGTAGGACTGTGCTGTCATTTTTAAAAACACATACTGTTTGGACCCTTGCCTTTATCACTTAACAACATATCTTTAATATATATCAACACCCAGAGTCTCTATTTTTAAAAAACCTCCATGGTATTTCTCCTCCTGAGGGACATTTAACTTCATTTACAATGTGACACAACTGTATTTCAGTTAAAATGGATATCGATGTTTTTTTTTGACATCTGGCTTCATTATCTGACTGCAGTTGCTTCTCGTATTCATTCATTCATTCTGAAAAGATTTTATATGAGGTTCCAGTGTAGTTTATGTTACATCCTGGACGACCCCAAGCAGATACTTTTCCTCCGGTGCCAGAGGGAGTTATCATTCATTTTGATAACTGCATTTCACCATTCCATTCGTGTTGGCTCAGGAATGCTCTGAGCGTATGAGGTATCTTTTAAATTAGAAAAAATAACTAGATAAAGGCTGGCCTGCTTGTGTATAAACTTGGCTCTACCCTGACCTAGAATATTTTGTATACGAGGAGCTCTAGGCACCAGCCCCTGCTGTCCCCAGTCTTTATCAGATAGACCGTGGCTCTAAGACCTCCTCCCTACACTTCATCCTTCCTGGTTCCCTTGATTCCAATTCTCTCTCCTTCTTCCCTTTGAGGCTCCCGAGTCCCTGGCTCCCCTCCACTTCTAAGAAGCCCCTTTCTGTAGGCCCACATAGATTTTTTTCTCCTGTCCTGCATAGATTTTCTTGATGAGTTGAATGCATAGGAGGTGCAGAGATACTTCTACCACAGGTAGGTATGTATATGTTGGAGGTGACCCTCGTCCCTGCGGCAAAGCAGGACTGTGTTCCCATAAATATCACAAGAACGCAGATTGTATTCTGGGCAACATTAGGTCAGCTGCTCACCTGCATAGGAGACATGCAGGCTCCCCTGAGGGCGCCTATAAACCCTCACCCTCTGTCATATTGTTTCTCTGAGAAAATGTGTTCCAAGTTCCCAGTAACTGACTTGTCAATGAACTTTTGGAATAGAGCCCATTTGTAAGCTGAAAATAGCTTGTTCTTTTCCTAAAACATATATTCTCTTTCCTTTTTTTCCCCACTCAAAAGTCTGTAAAAGAAGTCTTATTGATAAGAAATCTGAGGCGTAGATCTGGAATGATTTCTTTAAGTTTATATATATAAACTGGTTAGTGGTAGAATCCCTAAGTTCTGCTATTGAATCACTAGCCTATGAGCTGTACAAAATAAAACACACAGACAAAGACATTATTCAACTCATGAACACACACTGAGCTCCAAATGTAGCCAACTTTTGCTATGTGCATTTTGTAGTGGTTGAAATTAGAACAGATGAGGAAGTAGATAGGCCAGTAATAAAGGTTTCTTACATTAACAGAAATGTTGTCCCTCTTTTCTAAAGTAAGCGGTGGTACTTAAGGAGAAATGCTATGAAAAAGAGTTCATTTGCTATTGCTAGTGTGGGGTGAATATATTGCCCTTATCATGTTCTTTCCAACTAAACCTGCCCACATGGACATCATCCAAAACCATGGGAAAGATAAATATAGGCAGGAAAACCCAATCAGGAAAATTCACTCTGGGGAATATATAAAAAGAAAACCACAACAAATAAATGTTCTAAAGAGCGAAAAACAATAATTAAAAAATGAAAAAGGAAAGCAGAGGCAGGCAAGCGGGCCAGCACCCAGAGAGAATGGTAAGTGGCGAACGAGGGCTCCAGGGTGGGGATTTCTAAGGATTAGGAACTAAGGCTCTGCTAGGTGGACTGGCTTTAAAACATAAGCTTTCTCAACATGCTGTTTTCACCCCCTTTCTTCTTTGTTTTTTGAAAACAAAACAAAACAATTTTTTTAAAAGGCTGATGCAGTCAGTATATTTTGGTGTGGTGGTAACAACAGTTTTTCAAATGGCAAGGGTTTTATCTGTCAAAAACATGTATTTTGATTTTTCTGGTTTAAGTATTTATAGGTTGATGAAAAGGACAGTCAGTACACTGATTATAGGTCAAACACTGATTGTTTGGGGTTAAATCAGGGGTGGGCAAACTTTTTGACTCGAGGGCCACAATGGGTTCTTAAACTGGACCGGAGGGCCGGAACAAAAGCATGGATGGAGTGTTTGTGTGAACTAATATAAATTCAAAGTAAACATCATTACATAAAAGGGTACGGTCTTTTTTTTTTTTAGTTTTATTCATTTCAAATGGGCCGTAGTTTGCCTATGGCTGGGTTAAATGATGTCCCCTTCAACAATTATATGTCAAAGTCCTAATACCCAGTACCTCAGAATATGATCATATTTGGAGTCAGGGTCTTTATTGGGGTAATTAATTAAAATCAAGTCATTAGGGTGGGCCCTAATCCAATATGACTAGTGTCCTTATAAGAGCAAATTTGGAGACAGACATACATATTGGGAAGACAATGTGAAGACACAGGGAGTAGGTGGCCATCTCCAAGCCAAGGAGAGAGCCCTCCTGCTGGCACCTTCATCTTGGAATTTTAGTCTCTAGAACTGTAACAACATAAATTTCTGTTGTTTAAGGTGTCCAGTCTATGGTGCCTTGTTATGGCAGCTCTAACAAACTAATCCTATATAATAAAGAGGTAATATGTAAATTGACCATCACTCAACACACAAGATGGCCAGCAGGGGAGGGCAGTTGTGGGCGATCAGGTCAGCAGGGGAGGGCAGTTGGGAGGGACCAGGTCTGTAAGGGAGGGCAGTTGGGGCCGATCAGGCCTGCAGGGGAGGACAGTTAGGGGGGACCAGGCTGGCAGGGGAGGGCAGTTGGGGGTGGCCAGGCCTGCAGGGGAGGGCAGTTGGGGGGGACCAGACCTGCAGGGAAGGGCAACCAGGCCAGCAGGGTAACAGTTAGGGCAGTGGTTCTCAACCTTCTGGCCCTTTAAATACAATTCCTCATGTTGTGACCCAACCATAAAATTATTTTTGTTGCTACTTCATAACTGTAATGTTGCTACTGTTATGAATCATAATGTAAATATCTGATATGCAGGATGGTCTTAGGCGACCCCTGTGAAAGGGTCGTTTGACTGCCAAAGGGGTCACAACCCACAGATTGAGAACCGCTGAGTTAGGGGAAATTGGGCTGGCAGGGTAGCAGTTAGGTGTTAATCAGTCTGGCAGGGGAGTGGTTAGGGGCAATCAGGCAGGCAGGCAGGTGAGCGGTTGGGAGCCAGCAGTCCTGGGTTGTGAGAGGGATGTCCAACTGCCCGGTGGGATCGGGCCTAAATGGGTAGTTGGATATCCCTCGAGGGGTCCCAGATTGGAGAGGGTGCAGGCTGGGCTGAGGGACACCCCCCCCCCAACTGCTCTGCACGAATTTTGTGCACCAGGCCTCTAGTATACTAATAATACCCAAATCCTTAGAGTAAGGGAGAAAATGAAACAGGATAGCCACCTTTATAAAGTGGTAGAAAAATAGTAGATGGGAATAGATATGGTAATGATCTTAGAAGCCCAAAAGGCTAGGGTTGCTAGTTCCAATGAGTTTATAACTTTAAACAAAAACTGCCACCAAAGGACGTGACCGATGGCCATTACTTAAAGCTCTAATTTAATATTCCAGTGTTCTAAGGGCAGGAAAAGGACCAGGTAAAATAGTTGAACTCATGTTCAGCTCAGTTTGAAATCTGAATTTTAAAAAATACTCTTCAGTGAAATAGACCTTTCCCTCCACATCCTTGGGAAGAGGTTTATAATTAGAATAATCTGGGGGAACTACTTCTATTAATTGTTGCATACCTGAAATATCACAAAAGAGAGTGTAGGTTAAAAAAAAAAAATGAAACCATTGTTTTTGCCTTTGTCAGTTGTAAGGAACTACAGGAATAAACGTGTTATGGCCTTGGGCATTACAAAGCCTTTATCAAGCCAAGACAATGGGACTTCTGGAAGTGTATGAACTTGAGAACCCTGCAGGCTGTGGGGAGAGCAGAGCTCCAGGCCAAGAAGTCATTCCACCCAGAGCACAAAAGTAGCATATAAAACAACATTCCCCAACAACTCCCAGATCATGAGGGTGACCTTGAAGATTTAAAAGGGAAAACAAGGAATATTTTACAGGAAAATTGGTGGTCCTCCCCACCTGTGGGAAACTGTTTATTGCCTTCACTATCTGATAAGCGTAGACAGAGACCCCCCCCACCCCCCCAGGCTGGGTGCCTTTGAAGCCCTAGCAAAGGTCGGAGCTAGGCGCCACCTCTGTTTGTCCAGACAGTGGTAGCTGAAACTACTCCCCCATTTATTATTATGTAAATCCTTGCTGATGGGCTAGTCTGCCTGTTAATGGGGGGTCGCCTGCCTAAGGGCTATGCTATGGGTGCATCCCAGATCAATAAAAGCTTGGTGAGGCCTGAGCACGGGTGGAAGTCCTTCCCCTTGAGTTGGACTTGCCCGCCTGCTCCCCCAATATTTCCAGTTATCTCTTGTCTTTTCATTTTCATTTGTGTGCGGCTCTGCTTCCAGTTCCTGAACCCTGATCCACGCGGGACGTGGGAAGGAAACACTCAACACCCGCCCCCTTCTTTAAAACGGTCCTCTCAAACATTAGATTTTCCAATCTTCAAAATGTTCTGGTCCCTGCCTGAATTCCAGTGCAGTGATGAGGAGCCTGGGTTCTAGAAGCAGGCTGCCCGCATTCAAATCCCAGCTTGTTACCAGCTGTGTGAGCTTGGACCAGAACCACAACCTGTAAGCTTCAGTTTCATTATCTATAAAATGGGACCACGAAGGCAGTGCACTCATTTTGTAGAGTTGTATAGACTTTTAAATGAGACATTCCAGGTGAAGTACTCAGGATCTGTCCTTTAGTAAGTACTCAAAAACTATTAGCTCCTATGGCTCAGGTAGCTGGGACGGTTCTGTCTGAGCATAGAGAGGTGAGTATCATTCTCTCATTGAATTTTAGACTTACGTGTTTGCCA
Organism: Myotis lucifugus; assembly: GCF_000147115.1. Lineage (NCBI taxonomy): Eukaryota > Metazoa > Chordata > Mammalia > Chiroptera > Vespertilionidae > Myotis > Myotis lucifugus. The sequence continues at coordinate 481,695 of NW_005871264.1, read as the reverse complement.
TTTTGGAGGTTGATGTGCTCTCTGCTGTCCTGTTCTGGCCTCATGCTGATGCTATAGAGGAGGTGGGTTTTGTGTATCTTTTTTTTGGTAACTATCCTGTACTTTAAATGTAGAAGTTTTATAGGAGGTATGAAATAACGTCAAAGTTAATGTGGTCATGTACATTTGTACAAGTCTATGGGAGAAATTAGGTAAGGCTCCAAAAGAAGTTCACCTGGGAAAAATAAAAAGTTGACCACTTTGATTCCCTGTAGATAGCATGGCACGCAAGCGCCCAAGATAGTGGTGGGTGCAGGACAGGGCCTCAGTGAGTTCTCGTGAATTATTTGGCTGATATTTCAGATGAATCTGAAAGCATGAAGGTTTTGTGCAGCACAGAGTCCCATTCAGGGTCTGGGTGATAACCATTTAGTTGTGCTTGGTAGTTTTCTAGATTTTCCAATGCTGTTATAGCTGGCAGGGTTCCAGCAGGAATTAGGTGGCATGCTCACACTGAGAGGTAGAAAGAGAATGTAATAAAAAGATAATTAAAAAGGTCTTGGCAAAGTGTTGGGCAACCCAGCATATGCTGTAGCTGTCACAGCCAAGCATTGCTACCACCTACGTCTTGAGGGGCAATGGAAGGAGGGGTTATTGAAGCTGTAAGGGGGCAGTTTTGTGGAGCGGCTGCCTGGCAAGAACTGTGATCTTTGGTGGAGGGAGTGTATAGAGCAAGGAGGGAGCGGACTTTTTGGATTCCTCTGAAAATCTGCTATGGATCACTGTCAGCCATGATTGTTATGTCAAATGCTATGTCAAGACTGAGGAAATGGGGTATAATAGGAACACCGTTAGAAGGGGTGCAGAAATCCCAAGTCTGAGCATTTGGATGAGGAATCCATCTGGACACTGATATGAGGGGGACAGACCTCAACCCCTTGTGGGCTATAAGAACTCAGAGCTCCAACCACCCAGTGCCAGAGATTGGCTGTACCACGGGTCACACTCTGAGCCCTGGGGGACGTTCACTCCACCATGATGCACTGGCTTGAGACCTTGAGACCAACACCCACCTCTCAATCTGCAGACACCGCCAGTGACCGGACTTCGTGCCAGACACTCACTCTGCTTGCTTCTGTGGAGTAAGCTCCCCCTCTCTGTGTGTAACCTGTGTGTGACTCCACTGGCTTATTGGGGAGGTCTCCTCTAATGAACGAGGTATTGTGGGAAGGCACAAGCATGTGTGAGTGACTCCTTTCAGGGAGGCTCCCTTGAAAGGGGTGCAGCCACCTTTTAGTGGAGGGATGGAGCTAGGGGAAAAGGTCTTCATCTCCCTCTCCTTCCTCTTTTCCTCCCCAGAAGCCAGATGACAAGGGAGCCTTATTGATGCAGTTCATGGTCAGTCCCTGGGGCACACAGAAGGGTGAAGAGAAGTGGAGAGCCAATCAGGAAGGGGAAGGGAAGATACCCAGCACAGTCATCTGTGTTGTTAGGGCTGATTTAGGAAAACAAAATAGAAAGGAATCAGACCATTTGTCTGAACCTATTATCTGGGACAACCTGTGTCCCTGGATTGGTTATCAGCATCTCTTCCTCTTTTTCCATCCCAGGTTGCCTACTTCTCGTTCACATTTGACTGTTATTGTATGGGCATTCCTTTCAATAAACATCAACGGAGTAAAGTAGATCCAGCTACTGTGTGGCACAGATAACATTGGAAATTACCTCTTTTACTTTTCTGTCTCTCTGTGGCTAAGACCTCAGGAAATTTGAATCCAGTGAAATTTTATTGACTTTGACAAGGGAGTCAGCACAACCAATAACTTGAACATTACAATTAATCAAGTAATCAACAGTTATAACCTAACCTATTCCCCTAAAAGTGAGTTGATTTGACCTGGAAATTTAAGGTTCGGAGAAGGTAATCTCCCAAGGATTGCTATGTTGGGGTGGGATGAACACCGATCGCTAGTTTTTCTGTAGGGATAAGTTGACTTGTGACCAGTAGGGGCATGCTCATAAACGCTCAACAACTATTCACAGTCTGGATAAAAAGCCTGGATTTTTAGCACTTGCCAATGTTGGTGGTGAAAATAACTTCCACCAGGGCTCCTTTCAAGCTACCAGTGCAACATTACTGAGCTTGGAGTTGGGAAGAGATGCACACAATTGGCTCTTGAGAACCCGTAGGAGCTGACTTCAGCACACACTGCACGCAATCCTCTCCTTCCTCCAATAGAGATCCTCAGATACAAGCACCACAGGCATGTGGAATTTCTTTTTCCGCAGCTGCTCCTAAGTAGGGCCAAGACTTGAAGTCTCTGGATCATTTGTCACATTGTAGGCCTTAGGGTTGGATTTACGGTCCTTTATTATGTAGTTGGGCATGAGGTACCTGCTGTTTTTGTTAGAATCTCTGATACTAGAGAAGTCCAATTAAATCGTTGCCTACTTATGAAAACAACCATTCTTGGTCATAGGTGAGCATATAGTCTTTCTATTTTGCTCTTTGCCACTGTGAGGAGTCACCAGAAGCATCTAAGGGATGAATTTTTATTTAAGTTTCTCAAAGCTTTAACTCTTTCTCCCTTCCACTAAAAATATATAGAACATTTTATTTTCTGGTATTTAGAAATGATTGAAGTTGATTTGTGTAAAAGTAGAAAATCATTTAAATCTTTTCCTATGAGTGCCCAGAGCAGAGTATGCATTTCTTTCTTAAGAGCATTTGACATGTTGATATATATATCATCCTATATGGTTCCCATTTTATATACATTTCATATTGCATTATGTGATGCAATATACATTTCCATGTGTGTAATAAGTATCAAACATGAGTATAATATTAAGTTAGAATAAGGTTACAATAATGTTAATACTAAAATAAGCAACAAACATTCCATTTGCTTTTAATCTTATTTAACTTAAAGTTGTTCTGCATTATACACCAAAATGTGCAGAAAAGTTATAGCTATGCAGAAAATAGATCTGGACAACTTTTTTTAGTTACCCACCAAACAGTTATTTCTATTTTATTTAGCCAAATAAATACATTCATGTGCTCTTTATTTCCAGTACAATATACTATTTATTTACAACAGATGCTCAACAAAATTAAATATATGCTTATAATAATATAGTTTATTATATTTTTATGAGGAGGAAAAATAATATCTGTAATACAGGTTGTGGCAAAAGTAGGTTTACACTTGTGAGTATGCAAAACAGTTTATTCTTGTGTTATTTATTAATTATTGAATTATTTCCCACCTTGTATGTTAAAATGAACTTCTGGGCTATCTACAATTGGGAAGAATTTAGCTAATTTTTAAACTGGCTTTCTTATTTATTTATTTATTTTGACAAACATGGGTTTTAACTCACAAGTTTTAGCTAAAGTAAGAAAGATGGCCTTACAAATAATTATATTAAGAACGTTCATTAGTTGAGTCTACTTTCTCCTTTATGAAAATGTAAGTTCCAGAATATCTTATGTACATTTATCATTAAATAGTGGGGACAGGCAGAAGAAAACAAAGATGAATAATCATTTAATTAAAAAAATATACCTAAGAAATATAACAAATAATAGCACCCTTAATACATTTGTTAATTATTTCCTATTTCAGGAATTTCCTGTTTGGTTACCACATTGTGTGCTATTTTATCCTTTGTAAATTACCAAGGTCAAGAAATGAGTTCAGTACCTTCTTGTCCTATTAAAATTTAAACATTCAAAGCGCATAAAAGGAAATAACATATACTAGCATCTCCATTTGAACTAGTTCCATCCACCCATCCATCCATCTATCCATCCATCCATCTATCCATCCATCCATCTTTTCATCAACTAGATATTTATTTGTTCTCTATGCTTTCCCCTTTCCAGATGTGCTAGCACTGGGGATACTAAAATAAGAACAGCAACATGATTCTTGCTCTAAACTGCTTTCAGGAGATAATTAATTCAGTGGAACTGAGAGCACTCAAGAACATTTCTACTCAATTGGATGGGGACTGCAACTGGAGTTCATTGACTGCTACAGTGAGTGTCACCACGTGCCTGACCTTGCACATGCATCACTGTTTCCTCTTTGACTCCATAGAGGTCAAGCATGTCTGGTGGACCAGGTGTAGTATTAGTTTTTATCTTTTATGACATTTAATGCTTCTTTTTAAAAAATATTTTTATTGATTCAGAGAGAGGGAGATAGAAACATCAATGATGAGAGAGAATCATTGATTGGCTTCCTTCTGCATGCCACCCACCAGGATTGAGCCCACAACCGGGGCAAGTGCCCTGACCGGGAATCACACCATGACCTCCTGGGTCATAGGTCAATGCTCAACCACTGAACCATACAGGTTGGGCCTTTAAGGGTCCTTTTAAAGCTTTACCCCGTGTGTTAACATTAGTCTTCTTCCTTTGTAAACTTCTGGTCTGACAGGTATAAATCCATATCATTATTTTTGCCCTTTGAAAAGGTCATTTTGTTATTGTAGCATCAGTATATCCTTTTTGGGAGCCTTTTAATCTACTCTCAGTAACCCCTAGGATCCCTCCACAATGGATATTTCACAGCTACTTTTTCTAAACTGGCAGCCTTCCTCCTAATTTACACAGTCTTTGAAGACGGTGGTGGCTTTAAAATTTGTTCACAGATTATTTTATATTCCTCCCTCTTAAAAGGTGGATCCTAATTCCCCTCCCCTTGAGAGTGAGCTGGACTTACTAACTCGCTTCTAATGAGTAAATATGGTGGAAGCGACTGTGTCACTTCAGAGACTAGGTCATAAAAGACATAGCAGCTTCCATTTTGGTTGCTCTCTTGAATCACTTGCTCTGGGGGTTAGCCAGCTGCCATGGCATGAGGAAAGGGGCACATGACAAGGACCTGAGGCCTCCAGCCAACAGCCATGTGATTAGCCATCTTGGAAGTGAATTTTCTAGCCCCACTCAAACCTTTACATGTTTGCAGCCCAGGCAGGCATCATGGTTCATGAACGGTCCTGAGCCAGACCACTGAGCTGAGGTGTTTCTGGATTCCTGGCCCTTATCCACTGTGAGTTAGTAAATATTTGTTGCTTTAAACCACAGGTTTTGGGGTAATTCGTAAAGCTACATTAGGTCACAAATTCAACGATTTGCCTCCTTTTAGACTATGTAAAGAGAGTCAGTTCTAGGTGAACAGTCTCTAGTCTTTAATTTTTGCCTTATATATCAATGTATCAGAGTTCTTTGATTTTCCAACACTACTCTCCTTAGTACCTCTGATAAAAATGTTTTTTCATTTTTATCAACTTATGCTTTAAATCCTATTCTTACCCTCTTCTCTAAAATCTTGTCTCAAATTTTCACCTTTTATCTTCCCCTCCTTTGGCTTCAACAAGCTCTAGTCTCTCCTATCATCAAAACAAAAATTCCCTTTGATCCTGCTGCTTTTTTGGGTCCTTATGTCTGTTTGCAAAGTCTTGAAGTCCTACTTATTCTTTTGTTCTCAGTTCTTGCCTGCTGGTTTCTGCCCTCACTGGTGACATTTTCTCTTTGAGATTAATTACCACTCTCCCATCCTTCCTGATCTCTGACAACTTCAGTCCTCAGAATCCCAGGGACCCTGAGAGCTGGCACAGTACTCAGAGACCACTCGCAGATCATGAATTGAACGCCGACACAGGTACAAACACTTGCTCCAGGTCACAAACCAAGCTTGTGGCAGAGCTGGGGCTCAGGTTATGCCTCCCTCACTCTTAGACCCAAGTCCTTCTCATTTTACCACAAACAATTCCTTGAAACTTTCTCCCAAAGTCATGAAACTGCGTGTTCTTAGTTCTTCTCCTCCCCCTCCACTTTATCCTCCTTCTTTTTCTTCTTCTTTTGACTTCTCCTCAGTCCCCTTTGCTGGTTTCTTTTCCTAATGCACCTGAAGCTCTGCTTGTTGTTCTCAGTGTCTCTGTTGTGATTTTGTTTTCCTGCCATTAAATCTCATCTCTAAACTCCCATCTCCAGTCCTGGTTCTGTCACGGACTGAGTCTCCATCTTGCCCACTGTGCATAAACAAGGCAGCTCCACGTGGAGTTCCCACCGTCACTTCAATCCCATGGCCAAGCACCGTATTTCTCCAGCTTGTCATACGTACTTCTATTTTTCTTATACTTCTTTTTATTTTTCATTCCACTCATTTCAAAACAGTGTGTTATGTATTACGGTGCCAGGAAAATGGGGCCCTGAGGACAGTCTAGTGCAGTGGTCAGCAAACTGCGGCTCCTGAGCCACATGCGGCTCTTTGGCCCCTTGAGTGTGGCTCTTCCACAAAATAACACGTGCGGGCGCGCACGTACAAGTGCAATTGAAACTTCATGGCCCATGCGCAGAAGTCGGTTTTCGGAAAGGAGATAGATGAAACAAGTATACAAGATGAGTGTGGATGGGAGAGTTGGAAGGGGTCGACCTCAGCCAACGTACCTCAATCAGATTGAGGACATTTTTAGCAAAGGCCAGCTTAGGAGTACCCTAATTAAGTTAATAACAATGTACCTACCTATATAGTTTAAGTTTAAAAAATTTGGCTCTCAAAAGAAATTTCAATCATTGTACTGTTGATATTTGGCTCTGTTGACTAATGAGTTTGCCGACCACTGGTCTAGAGAGTCTTTAATCTGGTCTCTTCTTGACTTTTCTATGGGCCAAGGTCCTCCTCACCTCCATTTGAGTTACCCTGACAGTGTATTTAGTTTGTCTCATTACCTCCCCTCTCTCCTATTCACCTATACTGGTTTCTTCATGTTATTATTTTGGATACTATGACTTCCTATTATTACCACATCAAGACCCAAATTCTTAACAATTCTTAGTAATTCTTAGCTCTGCCTATCCAGTTGTTTTTCTCAGGAACTCTGTGTTCCACGCCAGATTCCTCTGCTTTATGCTCCTTTCAGATGCTCTTTCTGACCCTTAAGACTTGCTCCTATTTGCTCCTTTGGGTCATGTCTTGACTGTTTTCTGCTTGTGAACAGAGTGGCTCCAGGGCAATTACTATCAATGACTTCTGAGAGTTCTTGTTGAGATAGGGAGCAAATATGTGTTAACGGACTCAAAAGGCTAAAATAAAAATGACTACTAAAATATATTGTTATTTTTACATCTTCTATTCTTTTTTTTCACGCAACTACCATATCTCTATTACCTGAAACTCCCTTGGGGTGAGGCGGGAAGAAAAACATTTAGATGATATCAGTGAGGAAAATTGACCAGAGTATTTGCTTTCCCCATTGCACTTGATCAGACTAAATAGTAGTGACTGTTGGTTAGGGGACTTATGATTTGTGCTAAACAAGAGTTCCCCACATTTCACAATCCCTGCTTGAATCAGGATGCTTGGAAGTCAGTGGTCAATGGGGTCACTTGACAGAAACCAATAAGGTGATCTTTCCAAGAGTAAGGTTCCCTCATGGGTGTGACAAATCTTGAGGGTGACTGAATCTCTATGAAACCAAACAGGTTTAGAAGTAAGGAAGTGAGTAATTCCCTTCATGTGCTTCCTTTCTGTATCTCTTATCTATGATTGTACTTATATTAGAGTTATAAATTACTGTGCTTTTTCTTGCGGTTACTGTGAGATGGACTCCATAATAGAATATCTAGGCTGCCAGGGATTTCTGGGTGTATATAAATTAGGCCTCAGCATTTTCTGGAGGAACAGCTATTCCTTTTGTGTCAGATAACAGAAACAATAATGTTACTGCTTCTTTGTCATATTCTGGCCTATTCATTAATTCATTTATCTTTTCAACTAATTTTTTATTGAGTGCCTGCTATATTTCTGGTAGAGTGCCAAGTGCTGTGGATACAGTGGTTACCAAGATAGACAAGGTTTCAACCCTTTCCTGATAACTTCCAAAGCCAACAGGTCATAAGTAAAGTGAAAATGAGGTATTCTCAGTTCTTCTCATCAATCCTCATTGGTTCTCTGCCCACTCTCTTTTTCAGTTTTCCTTCCCACAAAAAGCCCTTCTCAAGTGGCATCAATTTCTTTCTGCAACCTTAATATCAGTGGTGTTGGTGGAGGGTGCATCTCTTTCATGGTGAAATTCAGGGAAAGTGGAGTTGTAACTCTAGCTGCACATGTGGTCTGGTAACATGGGGTTTCATCTGATTCTTTAATGTCAACACTCTTAATATTCTGACAGTTTGTTGGAGCCTTTTAGCATAGTGCCCCATTTTCTTATTCTGTGTTAATAGTTAAATATTTCTCTTTTTCCTCATAATTAATAAAAGTGAATTAAGTTAGATTTATTCTATATTAGAGGCAGAATATAAATGACAGGGTCTGGCACACAGTAGGTGTTTAATAAGTATTTGAGAGAAATAGATGCATATAAAGTGGAGGGGAGGAAGAGGTAGTTTACAATTAATCAATTTTATAATTGCTTTAGATATAAATACTTATCCCTCTATTTTTAATTTTTCTAAAGAAATAAAGCAATCTATAATAATAAAAGCATAATATGCTAATTAGACCAGGTGTCCTTCTGGACGACCTTCCGGATAAAGCCGGGGCTGCGAAGGAAGTCTGGGTCCCGGGTGCTGGCCAGTGTCCAGAGGGAAGCCTGGGTTCTGGGTGCCAGAGGAAAGCCCGTGTCGGCAGCCTACTCTTGTACAAATTTTGTGCATCAGTCCTCTAGTAAAGAAATGAAGGGTAAAAAAGTAAGAAACAAAGAAACCACCCAGATTTGATGTGAAGTACTTCATATGTATAATATCCAAATGCTTTTTTCCCAATATTCCCAACTTGTATGTTAGACAAGTCTTTCCCTCCCTCCCTCTCCTTCTCCTCCACTTCCTCCTCTTCCTCTCCTCTCAGCCCCCACCCCACCCCCACCCTTACTGAGTGTTCTGTGTGGCACTCTGGTGGCCTTGGGTCCCAGTGTTGGCTCTACCACTTTCTGGCAGGTGACCTCAGGCAAACACTTCTAAGCCTCTGTTTTTTCATCTATAAATGGGATAATGCCAATTCCTATCTTACAAGGTTTTGTGAGGATTAGGGGTACGTAAATATATATATATTGATTAATATTTTGCCTGATATAGATAATGTCTATAAGATCTGGTCTTCTCCATTTTTTATTTCTCTCCCAGAAGACTATGCTATAGACCTCTGTATACAGTGGGTGATTTTCTACCAAAATTTAAATCAATATAAATTGTATTCTTTTCCATTCTTGAATAATATAAACACAGCTGAGGATATTTTCTGCAGATGTTCTAAGAGCATTCTTTCTGAGATGAGATCAAATTTGGAAAATGTTGATTCAGGAGCAGAAATTTTCAGTAAGTCATAAGCAAGTGTTATGTTTATAATGTAAATCCATGTTCTTCAATGAGCTCAGTGTCTGCTCCTTCAGCCCTTCAATAAATGTCATAAATAAATACTGTTGGATGAGTTCAGAGTTAATTTTTCTGGAATTAAATTTGTATCATTTTCTGAAGTTGTTTTAGTCCTAATGAGTAAATTCTTTTAGTAGACACAATAGTCCAAATCAGTGTCTGGCATTGCTTTAGGAATCCCAACTCACATTCTTAATGCATCTCAGATAATAAGAAAATACTTTTTTCCCCTGTATTGGCAGTTTGCAGGCAAAGCTTCCGCAAACTTTAGCATTCTTGCCAGTAATTGTTCAGTGGTCATTTCCAAACTTGTTTTGCTTAGACTACAGACCCATAGGAAAAGATTCAACACCATCATTATTACTCTCCCAACAGAAATGCTTCAAGTTGATCAAAAGACCAAGCTGAAATTATATCTCTTTAGAAGGACTCTTAACAGGGGAGGAAAATGAAGTTGCCTAGTGCTGATTGAGCTCAGCTTAGTTGAGAGTCTAACATTCTTAGCCTCATTTTATGGGTGAAAGTTACTTTTAAATTTAAGAGCAAGATGCCGCTCTCTTGTACCCAGTGGGATTTACAGAGTCAAACAGCACATCTATATCAGGAAATTCTATTCTAGCTTTTACTGTGCTGATGGAGAAAACATTTTTCCAGATGGATTTCTGTTTATACAGCCTTTAAAATTTTTACTTGCACCCAGTTTGTCCCATTGGCAGTACTTCCAGTTCTATTTTTTAAGACTTTAAGCCCACAATAGTGTTTATAGAACAGGAAGAGAAGTGACCTTCACTGAGAGAAAAGAAGGCACAAAATTCCTCATTTACTAGGAATATCTTTTAAAACATGATAAATGGTACTGATGCTTGTCATAGGATTTTCAGCATTTTATTATGAAATGTTGAAGAAATTGTATAATGAATGCCCATATACCTACCAGTTGTATTCTATAAATTCTAAAATTTTGCTATATTTGCCTAATCATATCTTTATCCACCTCCATCAATTTATCTATTTTTTTTTTTGGGGGGGATACATTTCAAAGTGAGCTGCACACATCATAAGTGATGGACTCATTTTAAATCATGGATGATATCATCTGGCCATTTGGTATATTGCATCAGGAAGGACTAGGTTCGGCTGAAGCTAAGAGAGTAAGTGGAGTAGCTAAGTATGTTTAAAAGAGTTTGTTTTTTCTGATAAGAGAAGGCTGGAGGTAGGAATTTAAGGTTAGTATAATGATTCTAGCATCACTAGTGGCTTAGCTCTTTCAATCCTTCTGGTCTACCATCTTAGCCTGCAGCGTTGATCTGTAAAATCTCTCATGGCCTGAGATGAATGCTGGAGCTCCAGCCACCTCATTTTCTAACAGTAGGAAGAAGGAAGGGACAAAGGCTAATTTTAATGGCCTATCCCAGAAAAATCAGTAATTTTATAATCAATTTCTCTACCTCAGGAAAAGAAAACTTGAAGGAATTTTACTGAGATCATATAGTTATAGATGAACTTAGAAAAAATTGACATATTTATGTTTATATTTTATTAGCCAGAACACATTTAAGAGGCTGAGAAATGTAACATAATATATTACTTTGATTATTTAGGTAGCTTATTTGTCTCAGCCATTTCATTTTGTTGGGAAAAAATCAAACGAGCTGAGATTTCCTGTACTAACCCAGCTGTGTGGCTCTTGGGTTACTATCAGAGACATTTGTGAGAGTACACAAGGTGGCTTTAAATAAGTTGTCACATAACTTGAATTCCACAAAACTCTTTGTCCAGTAAATTAAGTGGTCCTTATGTTGAAGAAATATCAATGTAGTACTTGTTTTATAGGAGGTTCATATCACTGTGATCAAAATGTGGTGTCATCAAAATGTGGTGGTTCGCTCAGCTGGGTGTGGCTCAGTGGTTGAGCATTGACCCAGGAACCAAGAGGTCACTGGTTCGATTCCTGGTCAGGGCATATGCCGGGGTTGTGGGCTCGATCCCCAGTGTGGGGCATGCAGGAGGCAGCCAATCAACGATTCTCTCTCATCATTGATGTTTCTATCTCTCTCTCCCTCTCCCTTCCTCTCTGAAATCAATAAAAATATATTTTAAAAAATGTGGTGGTTTAAGGCCAAAGGACCCATTGGTTAGACTCACTATCCTTAGGGATACAATCAGCAGCAGCAGCAGCAGCAGCACAACCAGTTGTTAGAAATAAAAATTTTCAGGAGAGGACATTGGGGTGGAGTGGGGGTGGGGAGGGAACATATGTAATACTTTCAACAATAATTAAAAAGAACAGAAAAAAGAAATATTATCAAGTCCCTGTTCCATACCCATGAATCAGAATATGTAGGAGAAGGGCCCAGTAATTGGTGTTTTAACAAGCCCTCCAAGTGCTGCTGATGCAAGGTCAAGCTTGAGAACCATTAAGCTAGGTTATGTCTAAAGCTGCCTATGCCTCAAACTCTCCAGCAGCAGAGCAGGGCAGTCTTGTTATTTTCCCCATCACTAAGGTCACAAAGAGAATGCCAAGGCTGGGCTGATACACACTTAAGGTTGCAGTGGGTTGAGAATTTGGCTCAATGATGACAAAAATCCTGAGGAGTATTTTTAATAGCATTGTCTTTGAAGAAGCGGCTTTATTTTCTGAAATTAAAAATGATTCACACCTCAGGAGGTCTTGGGCAGAGGCAGAAGAGGGTTATGGGTTGATGATGTGGGGTGCCCCGTGTTATGAAAGATGTTTGAGGAGATCTGTGAGTCCATGTACCATGTATGACAAAAAGGGAAGGTAGGTTTTACTTTCATGTCCAAGAAATTAAAGTGGCTACCATAGGCAGAAAAATTAAACCATACCACCGTTCTTTTCTGTTTCCGACTAGAAGATTAGAACGCTTGAAATGGGGATTTCTCCATACCCTCAGTGTTTCATACTCTGAGAATCTGTTTGTTTTTTTAACATCAAGAATTACTGTGCTTAATATAAGATTGTTTTGAAAATTTTAGCTGCATTTAATTTATTTTCTCTCCTTTAATAAAGTATTCTCTTTGAACTTTGCCTAAAATCAAAATGATTTTTGAAGTTTTATACTAAAGCCTGAAACAGAGAACAGAATAAAGCAGCGACTATCAACTCAGAGAAGCAACAGTCCTTCATGGAAGAATGAGGGTGGTAGAAGAAGGGACAGAATGGAAAATTAAATACCATTTAAAGCATTTCACTACCCCCCCTCAGGTTTTAGAAAATGATGATTTATCATTATAGTTGCTCATTCTCTTTGCTAAAACTAAGACATTGTGTATTTGTGTGTCTTCTTTCTGCTTGTATTTCTTCTCATTATCCTGAGTTTGCTTCACAACTTGTTTGATATTGCAGTTTCAGATCACTAGAGTATTGTTTAATGCATTCTTAGAAAACTGCACGTGGTTATATGTAGCTTAAAAAAGCTAGAGTTCTTTGTATGTTGGAAATGCAAGATTAGAAATCTAGAAAACAGATGAGGATTATAATATTGTTTAGAGGCATGTAATGGAATTGTTAGCTATATGTAAATCATGTAAAATATGAAATAGTACCATTTTCTTGAAAGACGTACAAGCATATTGACCACAAATGTGTTATTGCTTCTAAGTGAAATCTAAATATTTCTGCCTTAGCCTGGAATGCTCAGAAAATGGAGGCTGAACCAAAGGTTTAAGTGCAAACCTTCATGAGGGTGTAAAATCCAGAAGTTACTGCTGATGGACAGCATTGTAACGCAAGGAAGGAGGGAGGCAAGTGTGCAATATCCAGTCAGTCATAACTGGGAAAATGGTCACTTGATGCCCCAGGTCTGCTTGAGGAGCTGAATAAAATGGTTTTAGAATTTTCCATTTGGTGGGAAAAAAGATGGAAGCATTTGTTCAATAGTTCCTGTCCTCATTGGTTGACATTTCACCTCATGAGTGTTAATTGCCTTTCTCCACAGTCTTAACAGAGAAGCCTTGGGATCCAAAGCAAGAGACTAGCTTGAAGAGAGGCAGGCCCTTTGGGTTGCATTTGTGTGACGCTAGTTGGAATCTGAGCAAAACCAGTCGCTATAATGAGTGTTAGAATAAATGAAAGGCCCCCCCTCACTGACTTGTAGGTACAATAAAGTTACATTAACATGGTCATCAGAATCTTGCTGCAATGAAGCTCTGGCTGGCTCACTTGGGAACTCTGGGACTTTGCATAGACTTCCTCAAGTGTTGAGGAAGTTCTCAGAGGGCGCCTAATAAAAGCTCTTGTGGTATTCTCACTGCAAAACCCTTGGCTTCTGCTGGGCTGCCAATTCCCTATCTGGCTCCAGAGCTGGTGATTCTGACACTTCTTTTTCAAGAACTCAACAGTCTCTTGCCAAGTGGGGAAAAAGTCATGCCTCAGGAGAATTGCTGGACCCTTGGAACCTTATAGGACTGAGTGAACCTGTTTTTTTTTTCCATGAGCAAACCTGTAAGCCCAGTCACTGTCTATCCCTGGGGCACTCACATGTCTCTAGGATTGATGGAGAAAAATGGTTCACGTGCCAGCTGCCATGCCAGACTCAGGCAGACTCTGCTCAGGTGCTTAGGCTCCCAAGGCCATTCTAGCAGGTGATGCCTGGTTTGTCATATTCCTTTCCCGCATGGTTAGTTTTATTTTGGCGTGTGTGCATGTGAGGAAGGAGGAGACTTGAAATCTGGCTTCTGTTTCTCTCTCATTCTTCATGTGCATTCTTCCTCCACCCCACAAGTCTCCCCGCTATGCCTCTACTATCTGATTCTTGGTCATAGACAGAGCTTCAGATTTTCCCCAGAATTCTCCTTGGATCCTATGTAAATTAGGGGTGCGAACAAGTACTTGGGTGGGATTTGGGTGTTGCCTAATTCCACACATCAGAGAGATACAAATCTTGGCTCTGGCCCAGCTGGGATATGATCCCCGTTATAAGTTATATATCTTATCTGTACACCTAAGTACTCTGCTGATTGTTCTACAGATCAAACTGAAGAAAATCTTTATGAATATATATTTAGTTCTAAATATATGAATATATATTTAATTTAGAACTAAATCTTCTAAAGGCAGATGGTCCAACTTCTGTTTTTGAACACACATGTATTTGACTTAAGCATTAATCGGCTTCAGTGAAGTGATTATATATACCAGAAGTATATATACTTGAGGTATATATCAGCCCAGCCTTGGCACTCTCTTCATGATCTTAGAGATGGAGAAAATAACAAGACTTCAATAGTCCTACTTTGTTGCTGGAGAAATTGAGGCACAGGCAGTTTCAGACAACCTACCTTAGTGGTTCTCACTTCTACATATTTTGATTCAGTAGGGATGGGACAAGGCCTGAGAATTTTTATTTCTGACAATTTCCGTGGTGGTACTCATGCTGCTGACCTAAGGACCACACTGAGAACTGCTGGTCCAGTAGATAAAAGTCATTTCAGGTTGAAGCCTGATGACTATTTTGGCTTCTTTCATTCAGGCCAGAGCTTTTATCATCACCATTTACTATATTAGAAGTGGCATTTAATATAATTGATCATTTTCAACTAGATTTTAATACTGTACCTTAAAATATTTCACACACGTGCCTTTGTTTTTTTAAAATATGTTTTTATTGATTTTTACAAAGAGAGGAAGGGAGAGTGGATAGAGAGATAGAAATATTAATGAGAGAGGAACATCATCGATTGGCTGCCTCCTGCAGGTGTCCCCCCCCCTCCCCGGGGGTCGAGCCCGAAACCTGGGCATGTGCCGTGGCCAGGAATTAAGCCAGCAACCTCTTGGTTCCTGGGTCTATGCTCAACCGCTGAGCCACACCGGCTGGGCAATACCGTACTTTTTGTATTAAGTACTAGTAAGTAAAAGATTAGAAAGCAGGTGAGATATCTACCTCCAAAGCAAAAGAGGGCTTTTTTTTTTTTTAAGAATGTCTAATGCTCTATGTCACGGGTAGACAAGCAGTGGCCCATGGGCTAAATCTGGCCCACTGTCTGTTTGTGTAAATAAAGTTTTATTGGCAGGCGGCTACACACTGATTTCTGTACTGTCAGTGACTGCCTTCTTACTGTAACAGCAGAGGTGAGTAGCTGCAACAGAGACTGAATGACCCTTAAAGGCAAAAATATTTACTATCTGACCCTTTTCAGAACACGTTTGCTTAACCCTGGTCTATATGTTCCTCTGAGCAACTGATGGCTGATTTAGGGAAGCTTTTCTCTTGAAACCCAGCAATAAGCAACATCAGTTTACTTTAGCAGATATGAAACTTGAATCCTAACACTTTTCTCCGCCCTTCCTCAACCCTTCTCCCCCAGCATGGAAAGTGGCCCAATAAGTGAAATGAAACTTGGCCAGATCAGCGATATTTAGAAAGTGGAAGGTGAAAGTGTTGACATCTGCTTGTATTTTGTGGTCTGAGCTTCTCTGGCAGCATGTGATATGGCGAGAGTGTTCTGGCCGGCCAGGCATCTCACATTCTGTGAAACACTGTCTTGCGTTATTTGACCTTAGTTGCATTTCTTGCCAACTAAGAAATGCAGTTGGATAGATCATTCCTTCCTCTACAGTGGCTCCCTAGGTGAACTCTTCCTCTTTTCAGTTTTGATCATTTCAGTTAGTTTGAGTGCCTGTTGTATTGAGTGTCAGCATCTGTACCATATGTGCACATTAGTAAACACATATGTATATTTTCGGGCATATGTGTATTTTAATACCTAGGCATGTCTTTGGTTCTACCTCCTTTCTGATCTTTGTTCCAGGGCAGTTGGTTCACGTCCCCAGAGAAGCGGATGAGAGCACAGGATGAGAATATAACAGATCTTTAGGGGAAATGCCTGGGAAGGACTAAGGTGAGGAAGCCGGGTGCTTGGCGAAGCTTCACACTGCAGTGCAGATCTGACCAGAGGACACAGGACCATTGCCTAGGAGAGGTCAGACTGCAGTTCTAATAAAGTTGTGGCCAGGTGGGTGGGGAGTCCTCAAGCCAAAGTCAGAGGAGTCCTGTGTCCCATAGGCATGGTCTGTGTGAGTACCCCCAGCCATAGGTTGGGCCCAGCCGAACACAATGGTGGACCCACAGGGACAGCAGCTGGGGTGGTCAGGGAATATGCTGCCCGCAGCAGATCTGAGAGGCTCGTTTCCATAGCCACAGCACCCTTATGTCTCTCACATATTGTCATTACAGTTACCATTTTAAAAACGAGACCAGCCATAGACTTTGGATGATCCCCCTTTCCGTGCAGAAGAAAGTCTGGGTCATGTAAGGCACTCTGCCACCTGACCTCATTCGCCTTTCCAGCCTTTTCTCCACCACACACACAACTGCCCGAGTGTGCCCCGCACTGTTTTTGTCTTGGGCAATGTTCCCATATGGTTCCCTTTTCCTCAGCTGCCTTCCTCTCTCAGCCACCCATTAAAATTCTATTTCTGTTAAAAATATTTCCTCACAGAACTCTAAATGACATCAACAGCTCCCTCCTTAAATGTTTAACTCATATAGAAAACATTTGAAGTTATACGCCGCATGCTGTGAAGAGTACAGAGATGAATTAAATATGGCTTCTGATCTGAAGGATTTACTTTAATAGGAAAAGTGGCATCCCATAAACACTATATTAAAAGGAGAAAGCAAGGAAAGTCATAAGGTGGATATAGAGAAAATGTGGTGGGACTTTAGGAGAGGAAGTCCCATGTCAGAGAAATCTGCTAGGAAAGGTAGGCCTTCAAGAACCAGAAGGACTTGAGCATGAGGAAATAAGGAGATGGAGGATGGAATTCAGGTTAGAAAAAAATAACAGGGCCTGCTGGTGTGGCTCAGTGGTGGAGGGTCGACCTCACAGTTGGATTCCTGGTCTGGGCACATGCCCCGGTTACAGGTTTGATCCCCAGTAGGAGGCATGCAGGAGGCAGCAGCCCATCAATGATTCTCTCTCATCATTCATGTTTTTATCTATCCCTCTCCCTTCTTCTCTGAAATCAATAAAAATATATTTAAAAAATAACAGGGGCATAAGCATGCATTTGTTAGAATAGCCTTAGTAACTAGGGTTTTTCAAACTGTACCTAAGACCTGTTAGTGGTGTGTGAAATAAAATTGGTGTTCCTCTTATCAGAAAAAGAAAGAAGGAAAGGAAATAGAACAAGCTGGAGAATGTTTGGAGTGCATAGTATGTCATAGAAGCATTATTTTGTGAAACTTATTTTTCTGGTTTTGATTTTTTATTTATTCAAGCATACACAAGGTTTATTTTAATTTAGCTTTTGTAAGGGGGAATTCTTTCATATGTAAGGAGAATTATTAAGCTGCAGTTTAGGAGGTAAAATTGTCTTTTTTAATTTAAATTTTTTATTGTTTAAAGTATTACATATTTTTTGAAACTTTTATATGTATATGTTTCAAAATATAGAATGGGTTACTATATAAATGTATGTCTTACTGTGGTGGTTAAGCTTTTATTTAAGTTTATTCAAATATATATATGATGTCCCAAAAATGTATACACACTTTTAATAAGTATTAATTCCAATGGGTTAAATCTGAAAACAAAGAAACATCAATTGAGTATACATTTGTGTCTACATTTTTTGGGGACACCCTGTATTTATGGAGCATCCCTTTCATGCTGGCCACTGGGCAAAATCCTGGGTATATGACGAGGAAAAAACTGATGTAGTCTCTGCTTTCATGGAGGGCCTGACTCTCACACTTGAGAGGCATTAGAAATACCTGGAAGGCTTCATAAAACACAGCCTGCCTCAGAGTTTCTCATTCAGCAGGGCTGGTAGGGACTGGGAATTTGCATTTCTAACAAGTTCTCAATCGATGCTGAATACTGGTAGGGGATCACATTGGATGCTGGTTTAGTGGGTTACTTAAATAAATAGGTGATGACAAATTGTGCTAGGAGGGAGAAGAGCAGAGAACTATGAGAGAGAGAGAGAGAGAGAGAGAGAGAGAGAGAGAGAGAGAGAGAGAGAGAGAGTAACTGGGAAATCTATTTTATTCTGAATGGTCATTATAAGGTCTCTGTAAGGAAGTGACATTTATGCAACAGAAACAGCATACTCAATGACCAGAGGACCTGAAAGCATGAAGGAGAGGCTTGAAACAAGAATGGAAAGGTGGTATGGGCTAGATCATGCAAATCGAGATATGTATATTCTCGGAGTGCATGAAGACTTCCTGAGGCTACACAGGCACATGGAGTTTTATTACTGACTTCAAAGAGAAAGGGAGAGGGAGAGAGAGAGAGAAGCATCAATGATGAGAGAGAATCAATGGTCCGCTGCCTTCTGCATGCCCCACACTGGGAATCAAGCCCACAAGCTGGGCATTGGCCCTGACCAGGAATGGAACTGTGACCTCCTGGTCATAGTCGATGCCCCAGCACCGAGCCACGTTGGCCAGGCTCTCCTTTTTGTTTTTTAATTCTAGATTAAGTTGCTGAATGCTTCCTCTTGTACATGGCCTTTCTGGAATACACAGCAGATTGGGAATATCTGCCAATTGATCTGAGTAGGATGGGGTTTTGGCTGCAGTGGGGCTTCCCCTTCTTAAGTGTTTTGGCTTTGAGGTTACTCTTCAAACACAGATTGCTGGCATTGGCCTTCTTGGCTTCAGGTTTCTTCTCATTTTCTGGCTTCTCAGCTTTTTCACCCATCATCTTGCAGGATGAGAAGGAGCTAGACTAATATACACAGGGTGTCTCCCAAAACTGTATACACACTGTAACAGCTGATAGCTCAATTTTGAAAATGAAATGTATTTTAATAAACACTGACTGTATAATTGTTCAGTGTGTGTATACATTTTTGGGATATATATATATATATTTAGAACATTACAGCCACAGGAAAAATTTAAAAAATCCTATCTTATCTATCTATCTATCTATCTATCTATCTATCTATCTATCTATCTATTTATCTATCTATCTACCTACCTACCTATCTATCAGTGAACATAATAAAATGATCAACAAAAAGATATTAAAATAGAAAAATATAGGAGGATAACTCTATTGTAAGTACAATGGAAATATGAGTTTAAGGAGGAAGTGAATTATGTACTCAGGTTGCCCTCAGATACAGAGGAAGACTCCATACCTGTCTAAAGACTGGACTAGAGGCTTAAGTTTGTGAAGCGGAGGTTTCTGGAGGTGAGGGGATTAGCTTCAGGACAAGTAGAGAAAGGACAAGCCAGGGCTGTGAGCATGAGGTCTGGGGTGTGAAACTCTTATTCTTTTTTAAAAAATATATATTTTTATTGATTTCAGAGAGGCAGAGAGAGAGAGAGAGAGAGAGAGAGAGAGAGAGAGAGAGAGAGAAACATCAATGATGAGAGAATCATTGATTGGCTGCCTCCTGCACGTCTCACACTGGGGATCAAGCCCACAACCTGGGCATGTGCCCTGATCAGGAATCAAACCGTGATCTCCTGGTTCATAGGTTGACACAGAACCACTGAGCCAAACCGGCCGGGTGAAACTCTTATTCTTATCTCTGCTCTTATTGTACTTCTTGAATTTTGAGTAAGTGTAACTGCCTCCTTCTACTGATCCCCCTTCTCCAGTTTTCTTCTTTTCTCTTCCCTTCCTACAATACCCCCTTCATTTTCTTCCTACCCCTCTACCACAACATAGGCCAAATGAGTGCAGGATGGGGATACACATCAGGGATGGTGAGACGGAGAAAAATCAATGGATATGGGGAAGTTGGGGAGGGTCTTTTTCAGAGGGGGGAGGGACAGTGAAGTAGTGAGAAAAATAATTGCAAAGGAAAAGCCATGTCATGTTTGTTTTTCTTTCTACTTTAAGTCCTAAGATGGATTCCTGGCTAGAGAAGCTAGGGAGGACCTCAGTTCTATCCCTTGAGGAGGGTAGGTGGGGGAGCCGTCCTGGCCTCTCCCTTTGTCTAGAGAGGAGAAGGTTTTCTTTTCACGGAAGGGAGCTGGAGTACAGACAGCGATCTGGACTGGGAACCCGGGGAATTGGCTTAAGTCCGTCTCTGCCACTTTTTCTGTGACCCTGGGAAAAGCATCGGGATTCTTGATGCCCAGTTTGTAAAGAAGAAAAAAAAAGGAATAAAGTGACCTGTACATTTCTCCCTACTCTAAAATGAATGTTTTAAATAATGTGAATTGGAAAGTGTTTATAGACGTCCAATAACTTTTGCTTTCCCTCATCGCCCTTAAAGAGAAAACTTACAGTGAACTTGCCAGTCCATTGTTTGGAAAAAAGAAAAAAAAAATGGGGGGGGGAATCTTTTCTCTTCTCTTTGAGAAACATCAAGATGTATTCTGCCTCTAATAGTTGCCTGGATAGCATTTTCCATCTTAACACAAAGCAGCTCAACCAGCTTTCAAGTAATCCCTCCTCTGTATACCCCTAATTTAACAAGAGGAACTGGAAGAGGCAGACAGTGTGTGGGAAGACTGAAGAAAATAAGGAAGGTATAGAAACTGCCAGAGATGGAGATAAGTTAAACATTCTGGCAAATTGTCACGGTATATTGCTCATGCTGAATGGTTAGGCAGGTGGGAAGGTAGTTAAGAGAATGGCCCTAAATGCTTTATCTAATTGTGAGCAGCTGCCGGTTAGTGGAGCTTGACCAACTGTTTTTAATTCCACTCAGCGGTGATGAAGAGAAGATGTTTAAGGGAAACTGGCAGGGGCTGTGTGTGTGTGCATGAAGTTGCTTACACTGCTTTTAGAGGTCAGAGAGTGCAGCGACTACTAAGAGATGCTCTTTGAAACCACTGCCGGCTTTCTTGATAATGATTTTCCTAAATTTTACCAGCTTTTGTTGGGGTTTTGGCGGGAGGCAGACTTCTCTGTTATCCAAATTCTGGAATGATTTTTCATGGGGAGTGATTCATCCCCCACTGGCGGGTGACAGACTGACTGTGCCAACACAGAAGCGATTGTTCAATGCAGGCAGTAAATCTAGAACCAGCGATAATAATACCATTTAGGAGTCTTCTCCTTAGGAACGTTTCATTTCACTTTTTGAATTAAAGAAAATAGGAAAAAATAAAAAAGTGGGAAGTCTTAGCGAGTCTTCTGTAGTTGTAAAACCTGCTACAAATTATCTAAATTTGAGAGTTTTCTGGAAGATCAAGGTTTGAGTAGTCCAGGCTAATCAGCTGGATACCTCCTTTGATGTTATTACTCTCTATTTCTATATTTTCTAACAAGATGAGTAATATTTCTTAATATTTTTTTATTTGCTCTCATTAGTCCTCCCCCGCACCATACATTTAAAACACAGTATTTTAATGTGTCTGCATTGCAAACTGAAGAGACCATGCACTTGATAGAAAAGAAGGCTTCTATGAGACCAGGGAGGCCTTGAAGGTCTCACAGTAGCTGTCTAACTGGCCTGAAAATGTGAAAAATGAGACAACCGGCAGACACTCCCAGGGAGAATAGCGCTACGCTCCTTCAGTGCCAAGGACCATCCGTTTTATAGCCCAGCTTTCGGTGTCCTAACAGAGAAAGTAAATTTCCTCATTGTGGACATGAGCAAAGATCTATCAACAAGGTTATTCTTCACAGCATTGTTTATAACAGCACGAACTTAGAAATGTCCTAAATGTTTACAACTGGCATTAGCTACCTAATTTATGGTCATACACAAACATAAAAATGTTGTGGAAGACTATATAAATGACAAGGGGAAATGGGTCATAATGTACTAGGTGAAAATTCAGGATCAGAATATTATAAATTAAAATTGTGTGTGTGTGTGTGTGTGTGTGTGTGTGTGTGTGTGTTTGCAAAACCAAAAAGAACATTCTGCATTTCTAAATTTCCTCTAGAGAACATTCATTACTTTTAGAGTTGGGGGAAAAAAAATCCCTTATTTTAAAATGAATTTCTCAAAATGTCAATTCTTGTCAGGATGCAACTAAGGAGGAGTTCCATGTCCGGCAAGGGAGGAAAAAAAAAAGTCATGAGGGACAGCACTCAATAAACACCTAATTTTGTTTCTGATCTCGTGCCTATTTGAAGCACTCACACTTGTTTGGACCCAGTTAGATAAATCAGCTCCTCTGAAACAGTCACAGTTTCCACCAGCTGTTTGGGATGTTTGAGGTTATGTTTTTGTTTCTGGTGAACTGCACTGCCTATCCCTGGAGCTGGCTCAGGAACAATTGTAAAGGAAGTCTTTGAGGCCAACTCAGAGGAAAGCTGCTAATCTCTTGACATCCACAGGCATCTCAGAGGCAGCTCCATCTTGCTGTTGCTGTGTTTCTTCCCTGGCAGGTATCTTGGTGTCAGAATGATGGCCACATCTTGGGTCTGCTTGTTGGATGGAGAGCCATGACCACAAGTGATCACTCCTCCCGAGACAACAGGCACGTTTGACTGCGAAGATGTGAGTGGCAAGCCCTGTGCTTGGAATGCTTGCAAACCTTCTCTGGGTTCTGTTTTCCATGCTGTAATTCTTTTCCATGAGTTCAGGGATTGTGAGTGCTCTGGCAGGAAGCTATTTATCATTGAAAGCCACCAAAGGAGGGCTGCTGGAAGAGCTCGGAGACTTTCCTTTGAGTTAGAAGCCATGGGTTCTCAATGCATGATGTGGCAGAGTTTCTGGAAACTGATTTGGGGAAGAGGAAGCTGACTTACGTGGGAGTCACCATCTCGGTTGTCAGTCTCTGGCACCCCGTCCCCTTTTCAAAGAAAAGAAAAATGGTGACGCTTCTAGTGGGAGCGGGATTTAGCGAAATATATTCTAGAGTGGAGTGAAATTTTACCTGACTGGAAACTCACCTTTGCAGGTCATTATTACTTGTTTTAGCTTAGTATTACTTCAAGGGTGCTTTGCTATCCTTGCTGCCCTTTTTCTTTTTTCTTTCATACTATTTGGAGGCAGACTAATTAGACCCAAACTTTTTATTTTTCTCTTAAAGGCTATTTGCAAATGGCCATTTAATTGAGCACCTATGTGAGCCAGCTACAGTGCATGGTAACCCAGAAGACTGTTATCAAGAGCAGCAGGGGCCTGTGCACGACATTCATGCACTGGAGGGGTGGGGAGGGTTGTCCCTCAGCCCGGCCTGTGCCCTCTCGCAGTCCTGGACCCCTCGGGGGATGTCCACCTGCTGGCTTAGGCAGGTGGACATCCCCCGAGGGGTCCTTAGTGCTGCTGCGGAGGCGAGAGAGACTCCCGCCACTGCTGCTGTGCTTGCCAGCCGTGAGCCCGGCTTCTGGTTAAGTGGTGCTCCCGCTTTGGGAGCACACTGACCACCAGGGGGAAGCTCCTGTGCTGAGTGTCTGCCTCCCGGTGGTCAGTGCGTGTCATAGCGACCAGTCGTTTCGCCATTCAGTCAATTTGCATATTAGCCTTTTATTATATAGGATAGTTCTTATATTCAGGGAGCTCACAGAGGAAATAAAAGAGGGGAAGTAAGCAGTGATGAGGCTAAGTGCTATGTTAAAAAATTGATTTGTTAGAGGAAATTTTATTCTGTAGAACCTTAGAAAGGCTGGCAAAGCTGTAGGCCTGGCAGGTCTGTCCACCTTGAGAGGAACCAGGAGAGCAGTTGGTTAATTAAACATTCTAGACCAGATCAATGCATGTGTTTGCTGGTAGAATTCCATCAGTCAAAACTCTTTCAGTAGCGAGTGTTAGAAACTCAGCTCAAGTTCAGGAATATTCTAACTTCAGACCCTTCCTGGAACTACATGATGTCAGGAGTATGTCTCTCATCTCTTGGTTGAGTTTTCTTCAGTGTTGGTATCATTCTCTGCCACTCTTTTCTCTGGTGACAATGACCACCAGAAGCCTCAGATCTACTTCCCATCAGTTTGGCAACCCCAGAGGGAAAAGATGGTGCCTGTCACAACAGTTTCAACAGTCATCCAGGAATGACTCTCATTGGATCAACTTGGGTCATGCCAGCTCTTAACCAATCGTTGTGGGCTGAGTGTGGCACACATTTTTCAAACAGATCTGAGTTTGGGGTTCTCCCCTGTGCCTAGGGGGTGAGGTCTGTCTTATTTGAATTATAAGGACTGAGATCTAATGAATGGTAGTTCCCCAAGGAAAATGAGCTATTTATAGAAGAATTAACAAATTCTTGGCAGGCAGTTTCACCACAAGGCCCCTGGTGTTCTTTTCTTGAAGAATTATTATTATTTGAATTGTCCTAAGTCATCAGAATGGTTCTGGTAACTTTCATCCTCAATACAGAAGGGATTGGAGTTTTGATTTTCTGATTTTTCCCCCCCAGAGGTTCTTTAATCCCTTTCTACATTTCCCTGCATAGCAATGAGATCTTCCCTTCTAGGGGTTTATGGAAAGGTGCCCCTTCTCCAGAACAATGGAACCTACTTCTATTATGTTTGTGTGACTAAGAGGGTAACTCAAGTGTTTAGTGCTGTTGTTCTCAAGGTTATGATCCCCACTATCACCTAGAAACTTGTCAGAAATGCAAATTTTCTGCCCCCATCCCATACCTACTTAATTCAAAACTCTGGGGGTTGAGCCTAGAGATCTAGGCTTTAACAGATTCTCTGGGTGATTCTGATATAAGCTCAAGTTTTGAAACCACTGATTAAGGGAACAGCCCAGTACAATCTTCTCTAGGAAGACTCAGAGTCCATCAAGACATTTCTGCTATATATTCTACCTCCCTAGGCTCCTGACACTAAAGGAAAGATTCTTTATCTCCTGATGTCTTTTGCTGGAGGTGCAGAGATTATTTTGTGCTTAGAGTAGGAACTTGGCAGTGAGCTGCAGCTGAGAGTCCCTCCGTAGATTCCTGTTGGCCACACATCAAGAAATAAATGTTCCTGAAGATGTTGCAGCTTCCAGGCCCATCTTATGCTAAAAACTTTGGAAATCTTTCTAATTCTATGAGGGGATATAGATCTGACAGAGCTCTGCTACTGATCAGAGAGTCTGCAAATCACATATTCATGTGATTATGTAATCATCCAGTATAATAATACTGGGTTGGCTGCTGGACATACAATTGCCACAAAACAGACATGCTTCCTGCCCTCATGGAGCACAAGGTCTAGTAAAAGACAAAGACATGTAATAGGCATTAACAGTAGATTGTGATTTCATGGGGAAAAATACAGGTGTTTGGGAGTTCATTGCAGGCCACCTGACCCAGACTAAACTGTTCAGGAAAGGCTTGTCAGGGGAAGGTTTGTCTAAACTGGGACCTAATGGGTGAATAGTCTTTGTTTGGCCAAGAAAAGAAGAAGAGAATGACAAGCAGCATGTACAAAAGCCTGTAACTGAGGGAGAATTTGATGGCTTCAAGGAACTAGAAAAAACTCATCATGGCTGGACTGTCAAGTTTGAAGGGAGGGAAAGGTGAGCGTTAAGAGGGTGGTATGGGCCAAATTATGCTCATCATATTTACTCATTTGGACCTTCTTATACTAAGAGCAGTAGTAATCCACTTAATAGTTTTCAGCTGAAGAAGTGAGACGATTTGATATGTTTCATAATGAGCATTTGAAAATAGATTGGGGATGAAGTAGGGCAGAGTCATAGATCTCAACCAGAAGCACAGTCAGGAGGCCATTGTGATAATGAAATAAAAGATGGTGGTTCATTGGCCTAGGATCATGGAAACGGGGTTGGAGAGCAGTGAATTAATTTGGGAACTGCTGTGTGGTTCAAGTGTGGGCCAAAGGAAAGAGAATTCAAATGACTCCTAGTTTGCCAACTTGGATAACAAATGCATAGAGGTACCATTTGCTGTAGAGGAGGCATGAGTCTCTAGGACAGGGGTGGGCAACCCCTGGCATGCGTGCCAAAAATAGCACACCAGTAACTTTTGCTGGCACGCGAAACCCTCTCTTATAATCTTCCATTTATATATTTTTTCTTAATATCAACTTTTTTATTTTTCAGATAAATTCAGTGTAGGTGCATCTTAGATAAATAAATAATTTTACATAACAAGTTATCTTAAAGACCATAGACATGGATTGACGAGAGAGGGGAAGAGCAATTTCTATGCCTCTGCCTTAACTCTCCCTGCCTTCCTAGATCCAACCAGTGTTTTGGTTTCATCCATATACGCTTGTGAATCTTTGTTCTCAGTGATGAAGTTTGTTAAGTCTAGTAATAGGAGTAGCCTGACAGATGAAAGTAGTAGCTCATGCATATCTCTGAAGGTCACAAAATATAAACCTGATGTAAAATCTGTCATCAGTGATGCAGAGCAAAAGTGCCACTGATAATATCAAACAGAGTCATAAAGTTTTCTGTCGGACTATCAGTGTACATGTATACATTAAAAAATAAATGTATTTTTCATCATCATATACTGTGTTTTTGTCGCTCGAATGAATTTTATTATTTCTTCAAGGTTCTTCACATACGTACACCTTAAGAGATATCAAGTAGGCGTAACATGTTCTCAAAAAATTAGGGTTGGCACGCAGAAGAATTCTGAGTCAGAGATTTTGCTGGTTTTAGCACGCACTCACAAAAAGGTTGCCCACCCCTGCTCTAGGAGAATGTCATGAGTTTAATTTTAGACAAGTTGAATTTGTAAAATGCCCAAGAGGAGATATTCAATATGTACTTGCTGTCCAGGTCTGAGCTCAGACAGGTGGTCTAGGTGAGAATAAGTATTTGACGGTCATCAACATATGAAAGACACTAAAGCCAAGAAGCACATGAGCCCTCCTAGGGAGAGTGCGTGGGAAGAGGAGGTCTTAGAGCCCCAGGAGCTCCAGGATAAAGAGGTAGGCAGAGGAAGAGAAGACTGAAGAGGCAACTGAAGAATGGTCAGGGGAGGTCAGAGGACAATCAGCACATAGGATGTGCTAGACGTCATGGAGGCCAAGAAAAACAGGCTTCACTGCTTTCTAAAAGTACAAGATTGTAATGTCTTAGTTCTGTACCTGCGATCAGGCCAGGTCATCTCCAGGAAGTCGTGCATTGCTACCCTGCACTTGCCAGAATCCTCTGTCTCTATTCCAGACGGGTTCATTCACAGAGGCACTTTTCAGGAAACATTGCTTTCCTGTAATTATTTTCTTAGACAGATAAAATAGCACTTGCTGAGTCATAATTTACTTAAGGAGACCCCATCCCATACTTTCTTTCAGCTTGCTGTCTCTTCCTAAGTGAAATCAATTAGATTCCTCACATATTTTCCTCTCCTTATCTTATCTCACTCCACTTTCAGGTCACTGTATTTCACGGTGCCTCTGACCCCCAGTGTGCTTTCAGACAGATGGCCACAGACAGATGTGCACTTTGCAGTTTAGTTACCCAAATGTTGTGGTGGCAGCAGCACCTCTTCTGGTACCCGACTGTCATAGTGCTTTGTGGCCAACCTGAATCTTTAGCCACTAGTGGCTTCCCCGATTGAATTAGTATTTTTCTCCTCTTTTTCTTTCTCTTTCTACAGCTGGAAACTCCTGGGAGTAATTTTAGCTAGAATTAGATATGCACAGCTGATACTTCCAGCTGCACATTCTTTGGTTCTCTTTGTCTCTCCAAAAGCTCTTGGTGTTCTTACAATTTATTCAAGTGGAGAGCAGTAGGGATGGTGGCCCACCCATATATTCTTTAAAAGCATTAAAAATGATTCTAAATTTCTGTGGCCAATGCTGTCAGCGGAAGCAAGTAGGGAGAATATTTCAAAATATATTGAGAGTCCAAATGAATATAATTCTTGGCAATTCACATTTTGGTTTTTAATTATTAGGTTATTAGTAAAATGGCTATGGCATGGTAGGTCTAATTATGCAGTTCAGTACATAAAAAAGATATAGTATTTTTCAAAATTTTTTTATCCTGATCTACAATATGCCATGAAGACCAAAGATCTAACAGAGTCTAATATGGTGAAAATATGGGAATTCATTCAGGGCATTAGGAATAGCCCTCCAGGCTGATGAGTCCCAATTCTACTTCTCTAGGCCTGTCTTCTCCCCTAAAGCTTATCCATTGTCTCTATCCATTGACCCTTTTAACCTAAATGTCTTGCTAGCACTATCTCAAAGTCCAAAGATTCCCGCTGAGCTTGTTTTTCTCTTCTCTAAGCATACTTCCTCTTACATTTTTTCTCGTTTCCATCAGCTCTCCTGACCTCTCACTCAAGGCCTCTGAATTGTCTTTGACTCTTTCTTAACCTGTACTTTTGCTACTCAGTCAGCTGCTCAGGTTCTCCTGGTCTTGCTACCAAATCACCCTTGCCCTCTTTCCTCTCACTGTGGTTAGACCAGTCTGGATCCACATATTTTCATTGTTGTGGAACTATAAACTTGTCCTAAGTGCTAAGTGGCTCTTCTTCCTTCTGTCTGTTCTCCTTTGAATCCATCACATAAAGAGATGGCAAATTAATTTTCGAAAACACTGTATTTCATCACAATGCTTTCCTATTCTAAAGGATTCTAAAGCTTCCTATTACCTGCAGGCTGAGTCCAATGCCTCCCGCCAAAAGACTTTAAGATCCTTGCATAATCTCTTCAGTTCCCCACTGGGATAACGTTAGTGCAGCCACTCATTTTTTTATCTTCATTTTTCCAGATTGTCAAAATAATTCCGAGTCTTTCTGTCATTGAATGTGTTTCTTATCCAGCTCAGTTTAATGTCAGTGCATATGCAAGTATATACCTTGGCATGTGACTTGGTTGCTGACAACTACCTTTAAATATGATAAGAACACAAGGGAAAGCCCTATAGATTTCTGTAGGACTTACTATTATTATTATTATTTTTAACTATGGACTAAGGTTGCCTTTGGTCTCAGAAAATGATGCTTTACCTCCCATTGTATCCTTACCTAAACATTAAATGGCTCTTTTCTTTATTCATTCATCAAACATTGATTGAGCACCCTCTTCCCCAAACACAATTCTTTTCTCTTTGAATAGGTAAAGCTGCTTAGAATCCACTCGTTTCATGAAATACTTAGGTCATCTTCTATTTGTTTGTTTACATTTGAGGGATTTGTCAGTGGTAAAAGCTGTTGATGGGTGTTGACTCCGGTGTAGAAAGTTGGACACTTGTTTTGACATCTAAGAAATAACTCTCATTTATCTATATTATTCTGGTTCCTATTGCTACATAACAAACACCACTCCAAACACAGTGGCATAATGCCATGGCTATTTTAGCATGCTTTGGGGGCAGGAATTTGGAAAGGAGGGAGTGAGGATGACTTATTTGAGCCTCCCCTCCCCCATGTCTGAGACCTCAGCTGAGAAGACTCAAAGTCTGAGGTTGACTAGACAGCTGGGGACTAGAGTCATCTGGGAACTTGTTCACTTGCATATTTGACACCTGGGTGAGGAGGACTTGATGACTGGGACAGGCAGCTGGAGTATTTTCATGTGGCCTCCCTGTGGGGCCTGGCTTCCTCACAGCATGGAAGCCTCAATCGAGTCAGACTTCTCACCTGCTAGCTCAGCGCTCCAATGATGACTGTCCCCGTGAACAGGATGGCACTGCATCTTCCTCTACAGCCAAGCCCCAGGAGTCACGCAGCTGCACTTCCAACATACTTTATTGGGTACAAGTGAGTCACAAATTACCCAGGTTCAAAAACAGGAGAAACATACCCTACCTATCACTAGGAAGGATACAAATGAATTTGAAGATATGCTTTAAAATTGCCACATGTGCCCGGCTGGCATGGCTCATCGTGATTAAACATCGACCTATGAACTAGGAGGTCACAGTTCGATTTCCAGTCAGGGCACTTGCCCAGGTTGTGGGCTTGACTCCTAGTAGGGGGCGTGCAGGAGGCAGCCAATCAATGATTCTCTCTCATCATTGGTGTTTCTCTCCTTTTCCCTTCTTCTCTGAAATAAAAAATATATGTATTTTAAAAAATTGCCAGATATATATATTGAGGAGTGAGCTGTAGTTCCTGCCTTTGGAAACATAGCCAGGGTTGGTGTGTGGGGCACTTTGCTGTCCAGTGCTGGTATGTCAGGGTAAAAATAATCTGAAGAAGAAATAGTAACACTCTCTATACTTATCAAAATTTGGCTAGAGCTTGGTGTTTTTGAGGTTTGAGCCTTATTTATTTATAAAGAGAAGTCTATTAGAACATATTTTTTTTCTTTTCCCCTTCTTTAATAGGCTAGAATTGATATTTCTTTTAAGACTTAAAAAAGGTGCTTCTGAGAGTTTCAATATTTGGCAGCTGGTAGTAAGTGGGAAATGCCATAACATAAACCTTGGTTTTGGTTAAGAGGCAGGTGGTATTTTTTGAGAAGTCGGTGTCAACCACCGACTGCAGCCACACTGACCACCTCCAGCCCATCTGCAGAGACATTTCTGTCTCTGGCAAGTAAAGCCCCCTCCTTCTCCCTGCTTTGACTGCCTCCCTGAGTTCCCCTTTTCTTTGACCTTGAGTTTCAACTTGATGAGTTGTCAAGAGGACAGGGTCACTGGATTCTACCTGTAAAGAACTTCAGGGGCTGTAGCTGTGGACAGAGGCAATTTTCTGCTCTTATAACATTTGTTCACATTAATTAAACAAATATTCATTGAGAGCCTTTTACGTCCCAAGCATTTTGCTAGAAAATATAATTACAAAAAAAATGAGCAAAATCAGACAGTGCCTGTGTGGAGCTGAGATGGCAAGGAACACTGAAATAGCAATGTGTCCAGATACGAAGGAGAGATGTGAGGTTCTTTGAAAGCTTATGCTCAGTGGGTTTGACATTGGGAGGTGGGGGAAGGTTTCCTGAGTAAGAATTTGAGCTAAGGGCTGAGGCATGAATAAATAATAATCGGGAAATGAAGGAAGAGTGATCCAAGCGAGAGAACAGCCTGTGGGAGGAAGGGACAGGATGAGTTGAAAGGACTCAGGATAAGAAAAGGATGAGAAAAGGCCAGTGTGAGGAAGAGTGGAGTAGAAAGTGTGGCTGGTGCGGAGGGTAGAAGCCATATTGTATGAAGCAGCTCTGTGCGTGACAGGGGGTGGTGCCGCAACCTCCCCATCGACCCTGCCTTGAGTGTGACAGGGGGCAGTGCCCCAACCCCCCAATCGGCCCTACCCTGAGCGTGACTGAGGGTGGCATTGCAACATCCTGATCCGCCCTGCTCTGTGCATGACAGGGGGCGGCGCCCCAACTCCCCTATCGGCCCTGCTCTGAGCCTGACCAGGGACTGCACCTAGGGATTGGGCCTGCCCTCTGCCACCCGGGAGCAGGCCTAAGCCAGCAGGTCGTTATCTCCCGAGGGGTCCCAGACTGCGAGAGGGCACAGGCCAGGCTGGGGGACCCCCCTCCCCCCCCTGAGTGTACAAATTTTTGTGCACCAGGCCTCTAGTATATATATAAATTAAGAGAGCTGGCAAATCTGAAGTCTATAAGACAGAAAGGCAGACAGGCAAAAGTTGATGCTATAATCTTGAAGCAGAATTTCTTTTCTGAGAAACTTTCAGTTTTGCTTTTAAGGCCTTCAAATGATTGAACAAGGGCCACTACATAATTGAGGTAATCTCCTTTGTTTAAGGTTGACTGACTGTAGATGTGAGGCACATCTAAAAATATCTTCACAGCAACACCTAGATTAGGAGGCAACTACTGGGTACAATGGCCTAGACAACATGAAATACAAAACTAGCCTTCATACATGGCAAGAAGCTTTGTGTTGATCCTAAGAGGAATGGAAAGCACTTGAAGAATTTTAGGCAGAGATGGAATGATTAAATTTGTATTTCCCAAATGTGCTCTGTGCAGTAAGAAGAAGGTTCGTGTATATGACCATTCCAGGGTTCCTGTGACGGTCATAAGGCACATTAGATCATTCATGGACTCTTCCAGGAGACATCGCTGTCCTACATGGTGCCTGGGCATTGAATTGGTCAGATAACTTTTAAAATTACCTCTCAGGCAGGACTTATGATGCTGTGTTTTATTTTGTGTTGACTTCTCTTTCTCTCCAATGAGACTGGATGTTCTTTGGAGGCAGGGAGCATATCTTGTTCGCCAGAGCATTCCTAGTACCTAGAGCAGTGCCAGGCATGTACCCAGGAAGCGTTGGTGGTTGGTTTCATATTCCCCCAAAAGCACCTTATGCAGAATCAAGGAATAACAGTCTGTAATTCTGCATAGCAGAAAACTAACGCTGACATGAAAATTGTTATGATTTTACTTCTATTTTTTTTTCTTGGCATAATATATAGTTGCTCTTTTACTTACTTTACATAGCTTGCCTATTTTGGAATATGATAATTTCTTAAATAAACTTTTTATGTTGAAATAATTTTAGATTTACAAAAAAGTTGTCAAGAGACAATGGAGAGTTCCCATAAGCCCATCACCCAGTTGTCCTAATGTTAACATCTTACATTGCAAAATGAAGAAACTGACATTGGTACTTTACCACTAATGGAACTCTAGACTTTGTCTTTCAATAGTTTTTTTTTTTTAAATTGATTTTTAGAGAGAGGAAGAAAGAGAGAGAGAAACATTAATTGGTTGCCTCCTGCACTGTGTCCTGACTGGGGATCAAACCCATGACCTAGGTATGTGCCCTGATTGGGAATTGAACCCACCACCTTTTGGTGTATGGGATGATACTCTAACCCACTGAGCCACACTGGCCAGGACACCAGTTTTTTCTTTCCATTAATGTTCTCTTCCTGTTCCAGGGTCCAGTCCAGAACACTTCACTGCATTTAGTTGTCATGTCTCCACTGGTCTGTGACAGTTTCTCAGTCTTCCCTTGTTTTTCATGACTGTCAGTCTTAAAGAGTAGTACTGATCTTTTCTTATAATTAGACTGAGGTGATGGGTTTTTTGAAAGAATACCACAGAGGTAGAGTGTCCTTCTTGTCACATCATATGACAGGGTACACAGTATCCACGTGATATCTCTGAGGATGTTAACCTTCACCACTTGGTTAAGATAACATTGCCAGGCAGGTTTCTCCACTGCAAAGTCATTACTTTCCCACTTCCCTACTGTGTTCTTTGGAAGTGAGTCACCAAGCTTAGCCCATCCCCAAGCAGGGAGCAGGGAGGGAATAAGCTCTACCTCCTGAGACGGAGAGTATTTGCATACCTTGCTGAGAATGCTGCTGGAAGGAAGATTTGTCTCTTTTTGTCCATTTATTTATTCATTTGCTTATATCTCAGTATAGACTCATATATTTTATACTTTGGGTTATAATTCTATAAAATGTTACTTATTTTGTTGCTTAAATTGTTCCAGCTTTGTTCATGGGGAACTCTTTCAGGTTGGTTCTTGTGTCCTTTTTCATGCCCCATCTTATGTTTTATTTTCATTTTTTTGAGCACTTCTCTCTTTCCTGGTATGAAAAGATGCTCCAGGTACATCTTGTGTTTTCCATGCTCCAGTCCTAGAAACAGCCATTTCTTCACGGAGCACTGGTTCCTTTTATGGTTAAATAGTATTTAGAAACCAGTGGTTTCTGGTGCTGGGTGTGCACATTGCTCTTGGGTCTCATTGCTCCTAGGCCCTGTCTGCAGATGGGAATATATGTGTAATACTAGCCGTATAAGCACACATCTATAGTTATTTCTGTATCCTTTAATCTGTATATATATATATTAAGCTAAATATGAGTTTATAATGGTGTCTCTGACTCTAATCCACACCACAAGATTCATACTAGCCTTTCTTGCTTGTTTATCTGTAACTCTCTCCCACATAGAAAACCCTGCTCCCACTATCCACTGTCCATTTGTTCAACCATGATATAAATGTAAAGCAGTTTCAGAATTATTATCCTGTGCCCCCATGAGAAACAAATTTAGCAACTTGTGTACAGTGTTTATGTATGGGTTCTTTGCTTTTAATGTAGCCATTTTTTAGAAGGAAGTGGTATAACATAATGGCTGAGAAATCTCCAAAGCCCTCTTGCGTGGGTTCAAATCCTGGCCCCACCACTTAGTAGCTGAGTAAAGTTGAATGAATTACTGTCCTCTCAGATTTCTCATCTGTAGAATGGGGATAGTAATGATATTTACTTCACCAGGTTGTTTGAGGGTTAAATGATTTAATGTTTGTTAAGTGCTTAGAATTTTTTTGCATATAGTAAGCACTATTTAGGTGGTAATCTCTTATTGTTAGGGCAGAAATAAAGTCTATTTTAATTGCTATCAGTATAATGCCAGGTATATTGGGGCACCATATACTTTTCAATTCTATCTACTTAAGAATCTTCTTATAGCACTCAGCAAAGGGATTGCTGCATAACTTCTTTCTGTATCTTCTTCTATTCAGCCATTCATATTATCTGGAGTTAATTTATCATTCATTTCTTCAGCAGTTTTAAGAAAAGTTATTGATTTAAGAAAGGAAGGGAGAGGGAGAGATAGAAACATCAATGATGTTTTGATCAGCTGCCTCCTGCAACCACCCTCCCGCACGCTCTCCCCCCCACCCCCCATACTGGGGATTGAGCCCACAGTCCGGGCATGTGCCCTGACCAGGAATCGAATGGTGACCTCCTGGTTCATAGGTTGACACTGAACAACTGAGCCACACCAGCCAGGCTCTTCGGCAGTTTTTTGATTTAGAAAACATAGATTTAAGTCCAAGATTTTTAATGTATGAACCCCAGGACTTTGGCCCTCTTGAGATCATGGGTCATACCTCCTCTCTAACTTTGTCCCCAGCATCTAGAGCATTGCTAGAATAATGAATGAAGGACTGAGTCGTGGTGACTGAGGAGTCCAGTAGTCTCAGCCATGTGTTAGTTGCTGGTTTATTAGTCTATAATTAAGCCTGGTTTCTCAGTGGTGATCACTGCCTGGAAAATCAGATTTTTCTAAACCTTGAAATAGAGATTGGGGGCTTCACTCAAAACATTTATGATAATATTCTACCTATTGTTATTAATATTGTACAGCAAAACGTCTGTTGTGTCTGCCCAGTGGTAGTCAGCACTTCTGGGCAGCATCGTGTGTTACGGGCACTATAATTAGGCTTCACTGAGCCCAGCTGCAGCTGCGTCAGCAGTGTCTTAAACTATTTTTCACATGAGGTTCAATAAAATACAATATGTATTTTCCCCACCATCTTCCCTTCATACTACAAAGGAAAAAAAAAAAAGCCCAACAACCAAAAAACAAAAACAGAAAACCCACATGAACCAAAACCACATACACATAGAGGTGCTTTTGAAGGTAAATGAATTTGATGTAGGGTTACTGACTGTGTCATGGCTAGTCATTTCTGAATCATTAAAATATAAAATCAAGCCAAAGCTGATGCCTAATCCTATAAGTCAGCTTAGCTGTTTTATATAATGCCCTGCCCCATAAAAAACAGAGCAAACACTTGTTTTGGCAAAAATTCTGTGCAAATACCTTGGGATCAAATGCCTTCTTTCCCCTTATTTTAATTATCTTAAGGCATTGCAGATTTCAGGATGCGTGTTTGGAATCGCAGCCAAATATAAGGTGAGATGTTCAAATCCAGGTGGCCCGAAGTCAGTGGACATCATGCAACTGCCTGGGGACCTGCAAAGAGCAGACAGGCACTATGCTAACTATAGTCAATAGCCTGGCAATTGAGGTCAAAACAGCTGGCCATCACTTAGCAATGACCAGTGAGCTACTTTAATCTATTGCTGGGGTTTTACCTCTCACCCAACATCAGACACTCAGGCCTCAGGCCTGGTTTCCCCTTGCTTTGCGAAGGTGGGTGATTTCTATGAGATACACCACCTCTTGGTCTCCATTTCTTTACATGAAGAAAGTCATCCCAAACACTTTCCTGGGCTTTTTTTCTTCCAAGCCTGATCCCTACCTATTCTTTTTATAGCTGAGGAGGCTGTGAAGGGTAGAAGTACTTACGGTTATTGTCATTTGAGTAGAACAAAGAAGAGACCAAGAGTAGGCAACATTCAACACCCAGGTCTCCGAGGGCCTGGAACACAGATGGAGCCCAGCACCCGCTGTGGGACGTCCAGGTGGGAGAGGCCGCAGGACTGTGCACAGCTGTGCCGCCACAGTGGTTAACCTCCCACAGGGGAATTGGTGTGCGGCGGGCAGCAGTAGTTACCAGGGGAAATGATTTGGCCCTTTCTGGGGGGAATTTGGTGTAAAACAGAGCTATGTATATAATACTTTTTATTGAGTTGCTCAACACACTTCATAGAACAAGAAGCCTTCCTGGCAAGGAGCAGGTCTCCATGTTTCACCAAGAGGGAAATCAATTCGGTTTGCCGTAGGCCTCACAGTCGCTCAGAGAGTGGCAGAATCTAGAAGAAAGCATGGCTTTCACAACTCAGAGCCTGTGAACTCCCAGACCTGGCTTACTGACCGGATCATCCTGTTTGAGGCCAGTTCTGAACTGGCCAACCTGCCCTCTTAACTCACCAGGCCTCCAGGCCCAGTAGCCCATCTGGACAGTTATCTGGAACCTCTTATCATCTGGCCCAGATTCCCGACTTTCCCCCATCTTCCATGTCTATCTCTAGCCTCATGAGAGACATCTGTTCCCCCTCTATTCTTCATCATGGTCACCAGGTAGTGGCTCCTATTGTCCCGGGGAGGGGGAGGGGATCTTGGCTCATTTCCCCTTTAATGACATAATGTTTGATGGAAAACATTCTCCCTTCCAAGGCCTATAACTAAATCATAGGCGAATTGTTATTTTGAGAGAATGGTCACATTACAGAGTAAATCAGCAGTGACCAACTCATAGAATGGGGTGCTGGGATTACAGTTTTTCAGCTCAGGGGAAGGAAGGACAGGCTCGTCTGCCTCATTGGCCAGATGGAGGTTCATCAGCCCTGTCCTGGCCAGACCCAGGCTGCTGAGCAATATGGGCCACAACAGCATGGAGGAAACCCAAGCCACAGTCGGAGATGTAAGCCTCTAGTCCTTGTCTTCCTGTGACCTGCTTCTCCTGCCTTCACTCTAGACCAGGGGTGGGCAAACTTTTTGACTCGAGGGCCACAATGGGTTCTTAAACTGGACTGGAGGGCCGGAACAAAAGCATGGATGGAGTGTTTGTGTGAACTAATATAAATTCAAAGTAAACATCATTACATAAAAGGGTATGGTCTTTTTTTTTTTTAGTTTTATTCATTTCAAACGGGCCGAATCCGGCCCGCGGGCCGTAGTTTGCCCACAGCTGCTCTAGACTGTAAGAATGCAAGAGGCAGGTGGTAACATGTGATGGAGCAAAACAGGCATCAGAGTCAGTAGATCTGAGTTCAGAATCAGGGTCAAATGGGAATTGAAAACGTCTAACTGGCGGGATTGTTATAAAGATTAGAAATAACCTGTGCATCGCCTGGCACACAATGGCGTTTGATTAACAGCAGCTTCACTAATAATGAAAAAGCACTGCTAGACCAATGATGACAGTGCTGCAGACCGAAGAGTTTAATGAATCCACTTCTGTATCCCTAAGTCTCTTTAAAACATGCACCATTCTTTAAAATATTTTTCTTGGGGTCCTAAAACGAATGCATGTTCAATGTCATTTGTAAAATCCAGAAATTAATTCCACAATTTTTATTTAGGGAATTTACTTCTTCAATATATGGATTTAAATAAAATTCATTTTATGATTCATTTTATGGAATTACTAGTGGCTTGGTGCATGAAATTCATGCAAGGAGGGGGGGTGTCCCTCAGCCTGGCCTGCACCCTCTCTAATATGGGACCCCTTGGGGGATGTCCGATTGCTGGTTAAACTGCAATCTGGGACAGCTGACTCCTAACCGCTTGCCTGCTTGCTGGCCTGAATCCCCTAACTGCTCTCCCCTGCCAGCCTGATCCCCCTAACTGTCCTCCCCTGCCAGCCTGATCCCCCTAACTGCTCTCCCCTGCTGGCCTGATCACCCCTAACTGCATCTGCCTTGGCCCTGCCACCATGGCTTTGTCTGGAAGGACGTCCAGTCTAATTAGCATATTATCCTTTTATTAGTATAGATATCCTGTTTCTTCTCTCTTTATATTATAATAAGAAAAGCCTCTTTTCTTAAGTCTCTTATTTCCATGTAACAAGAAATTTCTGCAAATGTCCTCTTCCTAATGTGTGTGTTTACTCAATCCAGAAGCAAATTCTTAGGAAGGTGTGAGAATTTGCTAAATGCGTTCAGTTTTATAACCAAAAGGAAGCACAAAACCAAAGAGTGTGTGTTTAGTGACTGCAAAGGCCAGGGGAAATGGTGTGTTAATGTGACTGCTCACATGGCACATCTGAAAGAGTTTGTTTTGTATTATAGAAAATTTCAAGCATACAAAAATAGGATAATACACTGAACCCTCACTCCCCTCCAGCCTCATCCGTTATGAACACATGGCTAATCTTGTTTCACGTCTCCTCCCACTCATTTCACCGCCCACCACCCTCCCTGATTTTGACACAGATCTCAGTTACTGTTGGGTTTCACCCACGGCACACTTTGGGGCCTGATTCTGTGTCTCTCTGTGGTGTCAGGTTCACGCTCACTGGTGATGTGGGAACAAGCCCAGGATGTAGAATCAGACACACAGGTCGGTTCAAAGCTCTGCCACAAATTAGCTGTGATTCAGGAAAAACCGAGCAGCTGTAACATGGAACTAATGTCTCCCAGAGTGATTGAAAGGAGATGACATACATAAAGCACCTACCTGTGCCTCCCCTCCACTCCAGCCTCCTGCCCCACTCGTGAGAGCTCCTCCTTGGGACTGACCTCCATCCAGCCCTGAGCTCAGACCTTGCAGCCTGTCCCTCACAGCAGGTTCCCTCACTCCAGCTCCCACTGCTGAGGATGTAAGCTGCTCTGTTTGTGAGCCCAGCTTGACAGGGCCGGCAATTAACAGCACCTCTGCCACTCAGTGGGCGAGGCCTGGGATTACATCTATTGCCCCAGATCTGGTGTGTGCGGTCCCACTGAGAAGCCTGAATCCTAGTGTGGCCTGTTCCCTCCTCCCTCCCTCACCAGATTTAACTAGTCTGGATTCAGGAATCATGCATGTCCTTTTCCTGCAAGGGTTTACCTCCATTTCCCCACTGGGCCCAGCACTGTGTCTCTTATTGTTGGAGGGCCTAAATCAGGGGTCCTCAAACTTTTTAAACAGGGGGCCAGTTCACTGTCCCTCAGACCGTTGGAGGGCCGGACTATAGTTTAAAAAAAAACTATGAGCAAATTCCTATGCACACTGCACATATCTTATTTTGAAGTAAAAAAAACAAAACGGGAACAAATACAATATTTGTATTTGCATGTGGCCCGCGGGCCGTAGTTTGAGGACCCCTGGCCTAAATGCTTATGCTGGCTCCTGGTTGATTAATTGCTTGATTGAGGTAGAATCACCTCATGGGGGCATGAGCTCCGGGAGTGGGGCATGTCCTGTGGTTTCCATGGTTTGCAGGGTTGAGTAAAGTGGTGAGTGAGGCCAAGGCTGGACGTGCTGGCAGGGTGAAGTGAAGGACGGCTGGGCAGGCTCAGGGTAAGATGTAGGAGCACTTACTTTCCTTAGAGACGGTTAATACTTGGGGAGGGGCAGGCACTTAGAAGGCCCTAGGGCAGTGGTCGGCAAACTCATTAGTCAACAGAGCCAAATATCAACAGTACAACGATTGAAATTTCTTTTGAGAGCCAAATTTTTTAAACTTAAACTATATAGGTAGGTACATTGTTATTAACTTAATTAGGGTACTCCTAAGGCTTAGGAAGAGCCACACTCAAGGGGCCAAAGAGCCGCATGTGGCTCGAGAGCCGCAGTTTGCCGACCACGG
Organism: Myotis lucifugus; assembly: GCF_000147115.1. Classification (NCBI taxonomy): domain Eukaryota; kingdom Metazoa; phylum Chordata; class Mammalia; order Chiroptera; family Vespertilionidae; genus Myotis; species Myotis lucifugus. The sequence goes on along the minus strand of NW_005871264.1, from coordinate 441,655 downwards.
CCCTAGACCAGTGGTTCTCAACCTGTGGGTCGCGCCCCCTTTGGCGGTCGAATGACCCTTTCACAGGGGTCGCCTAAGACCATCCTGCATATCAGATATTTACATTATGATTCATAACAGTAGCAACATTACAGTTATGAAGTAGCAACGAAAATAATTTTATGGTTGGGGGTCACCACATGAGGAACTGTATTTAAAGGGCCAGAAGGTTGAGAACCACTGCTAGGGCATGAAGACACAGTATGGGGGAGGTCCAAGGGCTTGTGCAATGGGACTGGGTGTGACCTGCAAATGCCAGGGGGCACTGAAGTTGGGCCGGTCGGACCTTAACAGCCTAGGAGGCTTTGGCATGGATGCCCACAGATCTGGCTCTCACTCTCCAGATGTGATAATGGGGGAGGTCTTGCAGGGCTAGGCTGCTCATCCAGCATTGCACTCCCACTAACTTCAACCATGAGACAGCTGGGGCCCATGTGGTCCAGTCTCAAAGTGCTGCATTTAAAGAAGCATAGAAGACAGGAATTCTCATCTTTTTGAGACACTTGCTAACGTGGGAGAGTTTTACTGTACACTGTTTGCAGCAATTTTCTTTCTTTCTTTTTTTACATTTTCTACCCTCTTCTCTAGTGCTCCCAAATTTTAGGGAGCCTCTCCCTCTCCTCTTCCCCACCCTCCCCCCAGCTCCCTGTCACTCAGTGTCTGGGATCCCTCTCTTGTCTGCCTCAGACCCTCCAGCACGTGCCTCCCAATTTGTCACGCTGCCTACTCTCCAGCCAGTTCAGTTCTGCTTCTCTCTTTTTCCCTAGAGAACATACTGCTGTGGTTTTGGTCTTTCCTCAGATAATGGGGAAGGAGGAAGAAGCTAAACAAGAAATGCTTTCAGGCTTTGTTAGCAGGGGAAGGAAAAGACCTCTGTTTTCTCCCATCATACAACTTTCACTACTGTCTGGCCTCCTGCTCACTCCCACCCTCCTCACTGCACAGGTCCGAGCGAGGTGTTTTGCTCGGCCAGCCGCCCTTTCGGGGTAATGACTCCAGTGACTCTCTACCCGGGTCCGTCCAGCCCCACTGTTCCAGTTGCTCTGGCCTCACTGTGGCTTTTGACTGAGTCAAACCGACTGATGACCAAGACTTATGCTGAAATTCCCTGAAAGAACTGGAGTAGTTCTAAGCCCTGTCCTCGGTGGGTCACTTGTCTTTGAGTTTTGATATCTGGGCTTCTGTCCTAGTCTTTGTACCTAAGTCCCCATCTTTGGAAACCGCCTGTGTCACGGTCCCTTGTTATGTCTGTGAGAGACTGGATTCCTGCTGTGGAATCCTAAGGGGATAACCAAGGTTTGGTTGCTTGCTTCTTTTTTTTTTTTTTACTTTTGTTTTTATTTTCTTGTTTTTGACAAATAAAAATTGTATACTATATTTAAGGGATACACTGTGATATTTTGATATATGTATACATTATAAAAGGACTACTGCAACCAAACTAGTTAACATATCCACCACCTCCCGTAGTTATCATGTGTGTGAACACTTGAGATATACTGTTTTAGCAAATTTTAATGATAGTAACCCTGCTGTACATTAGGTTTCCAGAACTTATTTACTTAAGGTCTTAGGGTGAGCTTTAAGCACTTTGTGAGACATGATCGTAAGTCATTTTTCCATCGGAATTTCAGATAGCCATGCGGGGTTACTAGCCATTTGGTTTCCTTTACCTCGCTGACTCCCAGTCACTTTGGTGGTATTTAGAGGTGAAATAAGCGGGTGAAACGAACACCTCAGCTATGAGTGTCTGAGGGAAAGAATTCTAAATATTTTATAACTAAAAGCAAAGTACATACAATGTTGAATATGGGTATCGGCTTTATTCTACACTTTGATTTTAACATTAATCAGTTAACTTCCATATAAGTGATTATTTGTTCCCTTAGATCAATATCTCCCCTTCCCCGTATTCCCACCCCCACTCCCCCAAACTTTGGTAACCACCATTCTATGTTACAATGAGTTCATTTTTTTTTTTAAGATTCCACATATGTGCAATCATGTGATATTTGTCTTTCTGTGTCTGGCTTATTTCACTTAGTATAATGTCCTCCAGGTTCATTCATGTTATTGCAAATGGCAGGATCTCCTTCATTTTTATGGCTGAATACACACACACACACACACACACACACACACACACGTGTGTGGGTGTAAAAATCACATATTTCTTTTGTCAATTCATCTGATGAATGCTTAAGCTGTTTGATAATCTTGGCTATAGTAAATAAATGCTGCAGTGCACATGGGGTGCAGATACTTTGTTGAGACAGTGATTGACTTCCTTTGGGTATATACCTAGAAGTAGAATGCAGGATCATATGGCTGCCTGCTTGTCTGAGGCTGCTGTGCTGGACATCCTCTCTTTCTGTGTGCTGCTCATGCTGCAGCT